>NC_092238.1:36581748-36634248 GCF_036320965.1 Panulirus ornatus | reverse complement strand
TGAGGTTGTGTCTGAGTGTGTATGTGTGCGTTTGTGAGAGTGTCTGTATGTACATTCCTCCCTTCTGCTGTCTTCTCTCTCCCACGCTCGCACTTTACCTCCCACCTTTCTTGTCTTTATTTCCTTCCTCCTTTCCTCTTTTCCTCCCTCGGCGTTACTTCATGCCTGCCTTGTTCGCCCACTTCTTCTATGTACACTATTACCACTTGAAAATACAGGTAACGCACCATTACCCTCAACGGGGCACCATTTGTGGTACGTGAAACAACTCATATTTCGCGACTCACAACACTACTTGTATTACCTGACGCAACTGTGATATCACTTGTGGGTTTACGTCACACCTCCAGCTCCACTTCAAGACGACGACCCCACCCCCCCGCGCCCCTGTGCAACCTTGCCAGCCGCCCTCACCATAACTCGCCAAACCCTCTGCATTACTTATTAAGTTGTACGAAATACCGGCATTATCCCCTGGTACACGGACACCCTCGTCCAGTGGACGTAGCGGCGGGAAGGGACGAAGTACAGACTTGCCCATTGTAGAGAGTGCTCGGGGCCTCCTCATCATCCCAGGTGGGGAGGAACGCTGCCTCTCCTCTGTGACTCCATCACGGTCTACGTCACCTGGTCAGGTAGGAAGTGGGCAGAGCGGGATGGGGTATTTATTCAATCTTTTCTGTCCAGATTCTCTACAGCTGGGAATCTGGGCAGAGAAGACCCGCGACCGCGTGCGGGTTGGTGGCTTATATACAAGAGTATCGCTGGCTCAGCACAGCCCCGCCCGCCTCCCACTTGCCCCTCCCCTCCATAACCCCCTTCCTCCACTCGCCCCATCAACACCACCTTTCCCTTCTCTTTCCTATGTACTCATTCATTACTGCACCTTCAAATCATTGCTTTTTCTACCCCCTCCTTCGGGAGTTATTTATATATGTATATACGAGAGACCGATGTGTGGCAATCCTCTTTTGTGTCCTGGGCGCTTTCATACCTTTTATGAAAATTATAATATATTAAAAACAACAGAAAAGATAACTCTCAATGCATTTTTTTTTCTAGTAGTATACATCGACATTGTAAATCTATCATTTCTCTCCTCTGGGGATAACTAAACTGAATTTCCTTAAGAATTTAAACTGTAGGTCTCATGGTGTTCTAAAATGCTGATTGTTCAGTGTGCTCCTTACATCCCTACTCTCAGCACTCGAACTCCCCCTGTTTCCCTTTCCCGGGTCAGATCGTCCTTGCTTCATCTCCCCAGCTTTTCAGACTGCCCTGCCCCCCCCCCCGACAAACCGTCCTATTTCCCCTTCTCTAGCACTCAGACGACTCTTACTTCCCCTCCCCAGCATTCTTACTACCCTTACTTTCCCTCCCCAGCACTCAGACGATCCTTATTTCCCCTCCCCAGCACTCAGACGACCCTCACTTCCCCTCCCAGCACTTAGACGACCCTTACTTCCCCTCCCCAGCTCTCAGACGACTTACTTTCCCTCCCCAGCACTCAGACGGCCCTTACTTCCCCTCCTCAGCACTCAGACGACTTACTTCCCCTCCCCAGCACTCAGACGACCCTTACTTCCCCTCCCCAGCACTCAGACGACTTACTTCCCCTCCCCAGCACTCAGACGACCTTTACCTCCCCTCCCCAGTTGTCAGACGACTTACTTTCCCTCCCCAGCACTCAGACGACCCTTACTTCCCCTCCTCAGCACTCAGATGACTTACTTCCCCTCCCCAGCACTAAGACGATCCTTACTTCCCCTCCCCAGCGATCAGGCCACCCCTGTTTCTTCTCCCATGGCTCGTGCTGACCCAGACCCCTCTCCCCCCACCTCCAGCCCCACCCTGTCACCGCATGGTTCCCTCTGTTGCCCACTTCATACCAGTCACTGTGCCTCGCTCGCTGCTCGTCCCAGACAACCTGATCGTAATAAGGTTCCTGACAGAACCTGAACTCAAGATTCGTAAAACTAATGTACATATCCTCTATTCAGTCAAGTCAATTAATCTCTCTCTGTATGAAAAGATTCTGTTATACATAAGACGAACCAGATGTAAGGTGTTGGTATTTGTATAAGTTTGGAATAACTGTACAGCTGTAAACCATATCAGGGTAAGAAATATGTGTTTAAGGCTCTTATAGGTTCCATGGTGTACTGTAGAATTATACATGATGTATCAGTGATATCAAAGAGGGATAGAGCGATAACTGACGTGTAATACATCACACTTGTTCAGTCACCAATGTCCTCAGTAGATGGTTGTTGCCAGGGGTTGCACAAGTCGTCCCCGCCAGACTTTAGTGTAAGGACGGACAGGAAACAGTTTGGTGAATGTAAAAGAGGGTGTTGACATTAACGTAAAGACATTGCTAGAATTAAGGTAAAAAAAAAAAGAGAGGTTGTGTAGGATACAGTACAAACACTGAGGACGCTTCTGTTCATGGCTAGGTACTCGAGGCGAATGCTGTATAGTAATGTCCTTGGGGAAAATGGCTAATTGGATATGCACTTACTTGGAGAGATGAGGACTGAGACAGAGCTAGGATCAATATAGAATGTGAAAAGGTTGTAGTTACAAGTAAATATACTTGCGGAAACACGAGGTTCTCCAGGGTAGTGGAATTCATGGGAAGCGTCAAGAGAATGTTGGCGAACCCAGCTTCGAGGTAGAGGAACAATAGGACGTTAAATAGTTTTTGAACGCTTTATCTTTTAGAAGGTAGAGTAAGTTCTCCGGCACAAATAAGATTACGAAGACAATTACGCATTTCCTATGCACTGGTTGTGATTGATTCGGTGAAGGAGTTAAATGGCAGACGATCTTCTAGCCTGCACTGGGTAGCGGTCTGCTTGCTTCTGAAGACGAACAAATACTGTTTTCATATACATTTAGGTGAATGTGTTTATCCCAATTTAAAATCGGGCAGGATGGATTTGAATGGGTCATCCCACAAGCTTAAATCAAGAGAAACGTAATTCACATCAAGATATGAGATAAACAGCTAATATAACAAAGTTGCTTTAGGTAGTTGGTTATCCTAAGAAAATACTTAAGTTTAGGGGGGGGGAGGACGTTGGTAGGAAGCACCGCTGAGACCAGTCGTCGCCAGGGACTTCAAAATGACCCCGCTAATATGCAACACTAGGAGTCAACTGCTTCGTCCTATGTCAGAACTGATTAACAAACGCAACACGTCTTAACTCATAGAACACCTTCTTTTGTGCTCTGCGAACGAAGTATTTTGAAGCAAGCGTCTGATGACGTTGCTCGACATGCATGCTGACGGACCCAAGGAAACGTTTTGCACCCACAGACAGCCAAGCAGAACCAAAGGTGAATTATATTGTAAACGTTTTCCACCTTGGTACAAATTATGTAGTACACATTATATGCCTTGTGATAATTGGGTGAAAGTAATTATGATGTTTGTTTACTGATGAAATTTTATCATCAGATAAGCAAGACACTTGGCAGTACGATCTTTGGGTTGATAAGATCAGACTTGTTGAGATGACTCGTACTTTGGAATATGTGAAACCCCTACTTAGCTTTTTCTGTTGCTGTCTTTTTTGTTTTCTGTCTGTTTCGTTATATTTGTGTCTCTTTAGGCATATTTTTTTTTTTTTTATCTGCCCATCTCCTTTGTGACGCCCAAACCCCTTTCATCCGCTATTTTCCTCCTTCTGCCTTATCATCCTTTATCTCCCACGGGCATTCCCGACAGCAATAAAGTGTGCGAGCATCATCATCCAGCACCCAGCTCATGCTGAAGGGTTGGGCCTTCCTACCCCAGTCCATGTGTTACGGATCGATCAGGCTATTATTAGTTCCTGATCCCACGCTGGCTTGTGGTTGCAGGTAGTGGGTTGGCGGACTGCAGGGGCTGATACACACTCCACCCGTTATAAGTTCTCTGTGGTGGTAGAAGGTGAACTGTATACTTCGGGTTTGGTACACATTGTATTGATCTAAAGTTCAGGAGTTTCATGATGAAATTTCCATATTCTGCTTACAGCTGCGTTTTCCTCTTCCATTTTCTACTCAATTTCCTCACACTTTTTTCATCTTTATTTTCTATTCCATTCGTTTTCGTCTCCATGTCTCTGCTGCTCACTCGCAGTAATTCCGCTTCCTGACGTTTTGTTTGGATTATTATCCTTGTTTTTCTTTGTTTGTCGGTCGCACTGCTTGAACAATTAATTTCGTACTCAAATTTTTCTTTATCTCCCGTCTCTGTACCATGTCTTCTTCTTTTAAACACCTCTCTCTTTTACACTTCCCTGTTATTTCTCTCATGGAGCTGAATCTGAAGATTTCACTTGGAATACAACAAGGTAGCAAGTTATGCCCAGCGGTGTTCATCCGTTTAGTAAGACCCGCTGTTCCAAAACCAGAACACTGAGAACATTTTCACAAGTACCTTTATCTCTGCTAATCATATTACCATTTCCATTTTTGCTGGTAACGGAACGAGATTAATGATTGCTTCACGTCAGTGAGTCGTGATAGAGATTGCAGTCATAGAATCTCTGTCCCTATTCTCTTGGAGGCGATTCTCTTATTGTTTGTCCTTCTAGCAATCAAGTGGGTCACTTTGGTTAGAGGTAACGCATATATCTGTGTGTTCAGACCAGGAACGGGTGCTTGCAGAATTCTTTGACCAGGAACGGAGTAGCACCTTGTGGTAGAAATGCTGTGTTCTCTGATGGTGACATCAAGACCGTATTACTGAATCGGTGAGACCTGCCAACTACAACTCTTACTCTGACTGCTCGTATTTTCCTTGGAAGTAAAGTCGAATTATTATTGTTTTTGATCAGCTTTAAAGTTTGTTAACATTACTGTTGACGTCATTGTGGTGGGTGATCACAGCAGCAAAGGAAACAGAACTGTCAGAAAGAACAGGAGGTCATCAAGCAAGTCTCTCATCTATAAGTAGTGTTTCCCATCGGGGCCAGGAATTTCTTTGTTATCATCCATCACACACTGTTCTTCCAATCTCTCTCTCTCTCTCTCTCTCTCTCTCTCTCTCTCTCTCTCTCTCTCTCTCTCTCTCTCTCTCTCTCTCTCTCTCTCTCTCTCTCTCTCTCTCTCTCTCTCTCTCTCTTCACTGGTACAATGCTAATGTTTCCATGGTAGTACCCTGGAGAGAGAGAGAGAGAGATAGATAGATAGAGAGAGAGAGAGAGAGAGAGAGAGAGAGAGAGAGAGAGAGAGAGAGAGAGAGAGAGAGAGAGAGAGAGAGCATATCAATTCCAGCAACCATAAGAACCAATGCCAAAGTTTCACAGTGCCAGTTGTCTTCTCATTCCTGACCCCAACATTTACATGTGTGAAGGTCTGTCGGGATCCCCAAGTTATCTTGATGGTGTTTACGACCTGTTGATAAAAGCGGTAAGTTAGATTTGCCAGATGTCTCGTGGTTGTTGCTTAGCGCACTAGCGAGCACGTGTTGGTCGACCCTGGCTGAGTAAACACCACGTGTGGGTAGGTCAGTCGACCCTGGCTCTGCAGGAACCACGTGTGGGTAGGTCAGTCGACCCTGGTTGTGCAGTGACCGCATGTGTGTCGTTCAGTTGATCTCTGGCTGTGTAGGGACGACGTGTAGGTAAGTCAGTCGACGGTGGCTGTGTAGGGACGACGTGTGGGTAAGTCAGTCGACGGTGGCTGTGTAGGGACGACATGTGGGTAAGTCAGTGGACCTTGTCTGTGTAGGGACGACGTGTGGGTAAGTCAGTCGACGGTGGCTGTGTAGGGACGACGTGTGGGTAAGTCAGTGGACCTTGGCTGTGTAGGGACGACATGTGGGTAAGTCAGTGGACCTTGTCTGTGTAGGGACGACGTGTGGGTAAGTCAGTCGACGGTGGCTGTGTAGGGACGACGTGTGGGTAAGTCAGTCGACGGTGGCTGTGTAGGAATCACTTGTGGGTAGGTGAATCGACCCTGGCTGTGTAGGGACACGGACGACGTGCGTTGGCCGGCCCTAGCTAGGCACATGCCAGTAAGAGACTGGGCTGTACCGGACTGTTGAGGGTGTGTAGCAAGTGTTTGACCAAAGTGACATTAAGTGATTGCTCAACTTTGCGTCGATAGAAACAGAAATCAGTATGAGCGACGATCCCCCGGACCTCAAATGTAACGAGGCGATATTTTTAAGATGCGGGAATTTTTAGTTCACTGGATGCAGTGGGGAGGAGATACGTAGATGCCTCGTGTCTGCCGAGAGGATTAATTCGTCGTGTGGTGTTGCTGTCTTTGTTCCCAGCTGGAGAAACGTTTAGAGATGAACTATATGAACGGTGTCTTGATCTTATACACCAGGTCGGCCCCCGCACTGCTACCAGCGCTCTCCCCATGCCATTACATCTCTACAGCCTTTACCTGTACATACCTGCTACCTCTACCAGTATATTGCCTTTACCTGCACATCCCTACAGCTTCTACCTGCGCATTCCTAATATCCTCCACCTGGACATTCCAAAAGCCTCTACCTGCACATCCTTACTGCCACTACCTGCACATCCCTACAGCCACTACCTGCACATCCCTACAGCCACTACCTGCACACCCCTACAGCCACTACCTGCACACCCCTACAGCCTCTACCTGCACATCCCTACAGCTTCTACCCGTACTTCCCTACAGCCTTCACCTGCACATCCTTACAACCTCTACCTGCACATCCCTACAACCTTTACCTGCATATCTCTACAGCCTTTACCTGCACATCCCCACAACCTCTGCCTGCACATCCCTACAGCCTCTACCTGCACATCTCTGCAACCTTTACCTGCGCATCCCCACATCCTCTACCTGCGAACCCCTACAGCCTCTACCTGTTCATCCCCACATCCTCTATCTGCGAATCCCTACAACCTCTACCTGTGCATCCCTACATCCTCTACCTGCGAATCCCTACAGCCTCTACCTGCGCATCCCTTCATCCTCCACCTGGACATTTCAAAATCCTCTACCTGCTTATCCTTACTGCCTCTACTTGCACATCCCTACAGCCTCTACCTGTTCATCCCCACATCCTCTATCTGCGAACCCCTACAGCCTCTACCTGTTCATCCCCACATCCTCTATCTGCGAATCCCTACAGCCTCTACCTGCGCATCCCTTCATCCTCCACCTGGACATTCCAAGAACCTCTACCTGCACATATCTCTATCCTCTACCTCTATTTGGCGATGACTGAAGGCCTGACCTTCCTCACGGACCACTGGTTACATACATTGGTCAGACCTATGCTCTGAGTCCTGGCCACCCCTGCGGTGGACCCACGTCTCATACGGGCGCGGGTCACACGTGGACCCACATCCCACACGGGCACGGGCCACACGTAGACCCACACCCGACATGAGGACGGGCCACACGTGGACCCACACGGGCATGGGCCACACGTAGACCCACACCCCATATGGGGACGGGCCACATGTGAACCCACACACCACATGGGGACGGTCCACACGTGGACCCACACCCCACATGGGGACAGGCCACATGTAGACCCACACCCCACATGGGGACGGACCACACGTGGACCCACACTCCGTATGGGGACAGGCCACCGTGGACCCACACTCCATATGGGCACGGGCCACACGTAGAACCACACCCCACATCGGGACGGGCCACACGTAGACCCACACCCAACACGGGCACAGGCCACACGCAGAACCACACCCCACATGGGGACGGGCCACACGTGAACCCACACCCCACATGGGGACGGGCCACACGTGGATGCACACCCCACACGGGCACAGGCCACACGTGGACCCACACCCCACACGGGCACGAGCCACACGTAGAACCACATCCCACATGGGGACGGGCCACACGTGAACCCACACCCGACATGGGGACGGGCCACACGTGAACCCACACTCCATATGGGCACGGGCCACACGTAGAACCACACTCCACATGGGGACGGGGCACAATGGACCCACACCCCACATGGGGACGGGCCACACGTGGACCCACACCCCACATGGGGACGGGACACACGTGGACCCACACCCCACATGGGGACGGGCCACACGTGGACCCACACCCCACATGGGGACGGGCCACACGTAGAACCACACCCCACATGGGGACGGGCCACACGTGGACCCACACTATACATGGGGACGGGCCACACTTGGACCCACACTATACATGGGGACGGACCACACGTAGACCCACACCCCACATGGGGACGGGGCACAATGGACCCACACCCCACATAGGGACGGGCCACACGTAGAACCACACTCCACATGGGGACGGGCCACACGTAGAACCACACTCCACATGGGGACGGGGCACAATGGACCCACACCCCACATGGGGACGGGCCACACGTAGAACCACACTCCACATGGGGACGGGACACACGTAGAACCACACTCCACATGGGGACGGGGCACAATGGACCCACACCCCACATGGGGACGGGCCACACGTAGAACCACACTCCACATGGGGACGGGACACACGTGGACCCACACCCCACATAGGGACGGGCCACACGTAGAACCACACTCCACATGGGGACGGGACACACGTAGAACCACACTCCACATGGGGACGGGGCACAATGGACCCACACCCCACATGGGGACGGGCCACACGTAGAACCACACTCCACATGGGGACGGGACACACGTGGACCCACACCCCACATGGGGACGGGCCACACGTAGAACCACACTCCACATGGGGACGGGACACACGTAGAACCACACTCCACATGGGGACGGGGCACAATGGACCCACACCCCACATGGGAACGGGCTTTACGTGGACCCACACCCCACATGGGGACGGGCCACACGTGGACCCACACCCCACATGGGGACGGGGCACAATGGACCCACACCCCACATAGGGACGGGCCACACGTAGAACCACACTCCACATAGGGACGGGCCACACGTAGACCCACACCCCACATGGGGACGGGGCACAATGGACCCACACCCACATAGGGACGGGCCACACGTAGAACCACACTATGCATGGGGACGGGCCACACGTAGACCCACACCCCACATGGGGACGGGCCACACGTGGACCCACACCCCACATGGGGACGGGACACACGTAGACCCACACTATACATGGGGACGGGCCACACGTAGTCCCACACCCCACATGGGTACGGGCCACACGTGGACCCACACTGTACATGGGGACGGGCCACACGTGGACCCACACTATACATGGGGACGGACCACACGTAGACCCACACCCCACATGGGGACGGGCCACACGTGGACCCACACTATACATGGGGACGGGCCACACTTGGACCCACACTATACATGGGGACGGACCACACGTAGACCCACACCCCACATGGGGACGGGCCACATGTGGACCCACACCCACATAGGGACGAACCACACGTAGACCCACACCCCACATGGGGACGGGCCACACGTGAACCCACACACCACACGGGCATGGGCCACACGTGGACCCACACCCCACATGGGGACTCGTAGACCCACACTCCATATGGGGACGGGCCACACTTGGACCCACACTATACATGGGGACGGGCCACACTTGGACCCACACTATACATGGGGACGGACCACACGTGGACCCACACCCACATAGGGACGGACCACACGTGGACCCACACCCCACATGGGGACGGGCCACACGTGAACCCACACACCACACGGGCATGGGCCACACGTGGACCCACACCCCACATGGGGACTCGTAGACCCACACTCCATATGGGGACGGGCCACACGTAGACCCACACCCCACATGGGGACGGGCCACACGTGGACCCACACCCCACATGGGGACGGGCCACACGTGGACCCACACCCCACATGGGGACGGGCCACACGTGAACCCACACACCACACGGGCATGGGCCACACGTGGACCCACACCCCACATGGGGACTCGTAGACCCACACCCCACATGGGGACGGGCCACACGTAAACCCACACCCCACATGGGGACGGGCCACACTTAGACCCACACCCCACATGGGGACGGGCCACACGTGGACCCACACCCCACATGGGGACGGGCCACACGTGAACCCACACACCACACGGGCATGGGCCACACGTGGACCCACACCCCACATGGGGACTCGTAGACCCACACCCCACATAGGGACGGGCCACACGTAAACCCACACCCCACATGGGGACTCGTAGACCCACACTCCATATGGGGACGGGCCACACGTAGACCCACACCCCACATGGGGACGGGCCACACGTGGACCCACACCCCACATGGGGACGGGCCACACGTGGACCCACACCCCACATGGGGACGGGCCACACGTGAACCCACACACCACACGGGCATGGGCCACACGTGGACCCACACCCCACATGGGGACTCGTAGACCCACACTCCATATGGGGACGGGCCACACGTAGACCCACACCCCACATGGGGACGGGCCACACGTGGACCCACACCCCACATGGGGACGGGCCACACGTGGACCCACACCCCACATGGGGACGGGCCACACGTGAACCCACACACCACACGGGCATGGGCCACACGTGGACCCACACCCCACATGGGGACTCGTAGACCCACACCCCACATGGGGACGGGCCACACGTAAACCCACACCCCACATGGGGACGGGCCACACTTAGACCCACACCCCACATGGGGACGGGCCATGGATGGACCCACACCTTGGCACAGGTGAGAGACGTGACACTTGGTAGTGGTGAGGGGTTCCTGCCTGACGCTGGCAGAGCTACAGTGTAACGTAAGGTGAGTTATCACAGCAGCCAGCAAGTGGACAGTATTTCATGGCCATGTTACCAAACACTGCTGAGCCAGCAGCTTACAGTTTACAAACAGCAGTGATGATGATAGAGGCAGCAAGCACCAGGGGATAAGGGACGGGCTATGGACGTTCCCAGGTGAACGTTATATCCTCCCTAGGTTCTTGAGGGGCGTCTAGTGGTGAGAGCTGGTGTCTTGTGGAGACCTGGTTCCCCAACCTGACAAGTCAACCTGTAGTGTACGGACGCAAATAGGTTTTTGTGTACTATGACCTGACAGACGGTGCTTCATCAAGCTAGCAAGTGACAGAAGCGAGGCAGGGTTGTGTACGGGAGCATTCTTGGCGGAGGGGGTGTGTCTGTTGGTGGCGACGGCAGGCGTCTGGCCTCACCACTGTTTGCTGCCACCACCGCCCTGGCTCTGTGGTCTTCTGTATTGGTGTATGTGGTAATGATGGTGTATGTTATAATAGTAATGGAGGTTGATCATGGTTATTTTCATCGTTATTGTGTTATTCGTGTATTAATGTGAAAACAATGATAATAATGATGAAAATAATGATAATAACAATATTCACAGTAATGATTTATTATCATTATTATTATTTTTATTATTATTATTATTATTATTATATTATAGTAGCAGTAGTAGTAGTAGTAGTAGTAGTAGTAGTAGTAGTAGTAGTAGTAGTAGTAGTAGCAGCCTTTGTTGCCGTCCTTGTCCGTCTTCAATACACCCGTATCTTATTAACTCATATTAACTACTACATCTTCACTATCCTCTTACCTTCACTACATTCTACCTTACGGTGCCCTTACCCTCACTGAGGCATGGGCTATAGATGACAATGTAAGGAAGAAGGGTAATATGCTGGAAGTAAAATGTTTAAGGATAGTATGTGGTGTGAGGAAGGTTGGTCGAGTGAGAAATGATAGGGTAAAAGGTGTGGTAATAAGGAGAGTATGGTTGAGAGAGCTGAAGAAGGTGTGCTAAAATAGTTTGGAAATATGAAGAGAATGAGGGAGGAGAGGTTGACAAAGAGGACATGTATGTCAGAATAGAAGGGACAAACAAAATGAGGGGACCGAGTTGGAGATGGAAGGATAAAAAGAATGAGATTTTGAGTAATCAGGACTTGAACATGTTGGAGAGTGAAAGGCGTGTATGGAGTAGAGAGAATTCGAGCATTGTGGTATAAAGGGAGTGACGTACCGGCAAGGGAATGAATCAAAGTACATGGAGCAGCGGGGTAAACCATAGAAAGGTCTGTAGGGCTGGCTGTGGATTAAGGAGTGTGGTTTTGGTAAATTACACACCTAGAAAATGGATCAGAGCAAATTACGCCTGGGCATTTGTTCTTGGCACTACTTGGCAAATGCGGAAATGGCGAACAAGAATGAAAGAGAGAATGATGACGATAACAATTATCATTATAATGATAATAATTATTATTTATATATTATTATTATCATTATTATTATCATTAATATTATTGTTATTATTATTATTATTATTATTATTATTATTATTATTATTATTATTATTACCTTCAGGTACAAGCACAAGAATATTTTCATTCAAATATTTTCTTGTAAGAGAAGTGTTTACTTAGCTTCCCATCACATGTCTCATATATATATATATATATATATATATATTTTATATATATATATATATATATATATATATATATATATATATATATATATATATATATATATATATATATATATATATATATATATATATATATATGTGTGTGATGTCTCCATGGTTGTTTAATTTGTTTATGGATGGGGTTGTTAGGGAGGTAAATGCAAGAGTTTTGGAAAGAGGGGCAAGTATGAAGTCTGTTGGGGATGAGAGAGCTTGGGAAGTGAGTCAGTTGTTGTTCGCTGATGATACAGCGCTGGTGGCGGATTCATGTGAGAAACTGCAGAAGCTGGTGACGGAGTTTGGTAAAGTGTGTGGAAGAAGAAAGTTAAGAGTAAATGTGAATAAGAGCAAGGTTATTAGGTACAGTAGGGTTGAGGGTCAAGTCAATTGGGAGGTGAGTTTGAATGGTGAAAAACTGGAGGAAGTGAAGTGTTTTAGATATCTGGGAGTGGATCTGTCAGCGGATGGAACCATGGAAGCGGAAGTGGATCATAGGGTGGGGGAAGGGGCGAAAATTTTGGGAGCCTTGAAAAATGTGTGGAAGTCGAGAACATTATCCCGGAAAGCAAAAATGGGTATGTTTGAAGGAATAGTAGTTCCAACAATGTTGTGTGGTTGCGAGGCGTGGGCTATGGATAGAGTTGTGCGCAGGAGGATGGATGTGCTGGAAATGAGATGTTTGAGGACAATGTGTGGTGTGAGGTGGTTTGATCGAGTAAGTAACGTAAGGGTAAGAGAGATGTGTGGAAATAAAAAGAGCGTGGTTGAGAGAGCAGAAGAGGGTGTTTTGAAATGGTTTGGGCACATGGAGAGAATGAGTGAGGAAAGATTGACCAAGAGGATATATGTGTCGGAGGTGGAGGGAACGAGGAGAAGAGGGAGACCAAATTGGAGGTGGAAAGATGGAGTGAAAAGGATTTTGTGTGATCGGGGCCTGAAAATGCAGGAGGGTGAAAGGAGGGCAAGGAATAGAGTGAATTGGAGCGATGTGGTATACAGGGGTTGACGTGCTGTCAGTGGATTGAATCAAGGCATGTGAAGCGTCCGGGGTAAACCATGGAAAGCTGTGTAGGTATGTATATTTGCGTGTGTGGACGTGTGTATGTACATGTGTATGGGGGGGGGGGTTGGGCCATTTCTTTCGTCTGTTTCCTTGCGCTACCTCGCAAACGCGGGAGACAGCGACAAAGTATAAAAAAAAAAAAAAATATATATATATATAGTGATAGGACAAGAGCAAGGGAAGGAGTAGCACTACTCCTGAAACAGGAGTGGTGGGAGTACGTGATAGAGTGTAAGAAAGTAAATTCTAGATTGATATGGGTAAAACTGAAAGTTGATGGAAAGAGATGGGTGATTATTGGTGCGTATGCACCAGGACATGAGAAGAAAGATCATGAGAGGCAAGAGTTTTGGGAGCAGCTGAATGAGTGTGTTAGTGGTTTTGATGCACAAGACCGGGTTATAGTGATGAGTGATTTGAATGCAAAGGTGAGTAATGTGGCAGTTGAGGGAATAATTGGTATACATGGGGTGTTCAGTGTTGTAAATGGAAATGGTGAAGAGCTTGTGGATTTGTGTGCTGAGAAAGGACTGGTGATTGGGAATACCTGGTTTAAAAAGCGAGATATACATAAGTATACGTATGTAAGTAGGAGAGATGGCCAGAGAGCGTTATTGGGTTATGTGTTAATTGATAGGCGCGCGAAAGAGAGACTTTAGGATGTTAATGTGCTGAGAGGTGCAGCTGGAGGGATGTCTGATCATTATCTTGTGTAGGCGAAGGTGAAGATTTGTAGGGGCTTTCAGAAAAGAAGAGAGAATGTTGGGGTGAAGAGAGTGGTGAGAGTAAGTGAGCTTGGGAAGGAGACTTGTGTGAGGAAGTACCAGGAGAGACTGAGTGCAGAATGGAAAAAGGTGAGAACAAAGGAGGTAAAGGGAGTGGGGGAGGAATGGAATGTATTTAGGGAAGCAGTGATGGCTTGCGCAAAAGATGCTTGTGGCATGAGAAGCGTGGGAGATGGGTTTATTAGAAAGGGTAGCGAGTGGTGGGATGAAGAAGTAAGATTATTAGTGAAAGAGAAGAGAGAGGCATTTGAAGGATTTTTGCAGGGAAAAAATGCAAATGAGTGGGAGATGTATAAAAGAAAGAGACAGGTCAAAAGAAAGGTGCAAGAGGTGAAAAAGAGGGCAAATGAGAGTTGGGGTGAGAGAATATCATTAGATTTTAGGGAGAATAAAAAGGTGTTTTAGAAGGAGATAAATAAAGTGCGTAAGACAAGGGAGCAAATGGGAACTTCAGTGAAGGGGGCTAATGGGGAGGTGATAACAAGTAGTGGTGATGTGAGAAGGAGATGGAGTGAGTATTTTGAAGGTTTGTTGAATGTGTTTGATGATAGAGTGGCAACTATAGGGTGTTTTGGTCGAGGTGGTGTGCAAAGTGAGAGGGTTAGGGAAAATGATTTGGTAAACAGAGAAGATGTACTAAAAGCTTAGCGGAGGATGAAAGCTGGCAAGGCAGCAGGTTTGGATGGTATTGCAGTGGAATTTATTAAAAAAGGGGTGACTGTATTGTTGACTGGTTGGTAAGGTTATTTGATGTATGTATGATTCATGGTGAGGTGCCTGAGGATTGGCGGAATGCTTGCATAGTGCCATTGTACAAAGGCAAAGGGGATAAGAGTGAGTGCTCAAATTACAGAGGTATAAGTTTGTTGAGTATTCCTGGTAAATTATATGGGAGGGTATTGATTGAGAGGGTGAAGGCATGTACAGAGCATCAGATTGGGGAAGAGCAGTGTGGTTTCAGAAGTGGTAGAGGATGTGTGGATCAGGTGTTTGCTTTGAAGAATGTATGTGAGAAATACTTAGAAAAACAAATGGATTTGTATGTAGCATTTATGGATCTGGAGAAGGCATATGATAGAGTTGATAGAGATGCTCTGTGGAAGGTATTAAGAATATATGGTGTGGGAGGCAAGTTGTTAGCAGTGAAAAGTTTTTATCGAGGATGTAAGGCATGTGTACGTGTAGGAAAAGAGGAAAGTGATTGGTTCTCAGTGAATGTAGGTTTGCGGCAGGGGTGTGTGATGTCTCCATGGTTGTTTAATTTGTTTATGGATGGGGTTGTTAGGGAGGTGAATGCAAGAGTTTTGGAAAGAGGGGGAAGTATGCAGTCTGTTGTGGATGAGAGAGCTTGGGAAGTGAGTCAGTTGTTGTTCGCTGATGATACAGCACTGGTGGCTGATTCATGTGAGAAACTACAGAAGCTGGTGATTGAGTTTGGTAAAGTGTGTGAAAGAAGAAAGTTAAGAGTAAATGTGAATAAGAGCAAGGTTATTAGGTACAGTAGGGTTGAGGGTCAAGTCAATTGGGAAATAAGTTTGAATGGAGAAAAACTGGAGGATGTAAAGTGTTTTAGATATCTGGGAGTGGATCTGGCAGCGGATGGAACCATGGAAGCGGAAGTGAATCATAGGGTGGGGGAGGGTGCGAAAATTCTGGGAGCCTTGAAGAATGTGTGGAAGTCGAGAACATTATCTCGGAAAGCAAAAATGGGTATGTTTGAAGGAATAGTGGTTCCAACAATGTTGTATGGTTGCGAGGCGTGGGCTATGGATAGACTTGTGCGGAGGAGGGTGGATGTGCTGGAAATGAGATGTTTGAGGACAATATGTGGTGTGAGGTGGTTTGATCGAGTAAGTAATGTAAGGGTGAGAGAGATGTGTGGAAATAGAAAGAGTGTGGTTGAGAGAGCAGAGGAGGGTGTTTTGAAATGGTTTGGTCACTTGGAGAGAATGAGTGAGGAAAGATTGACCAAGAGGATATATGTGTCGGAGGGGAGGTGGAGGGAACGAGGAGAAGTGGGAGACCAAATTGGAGGTGGAAAGATGGAGTGAAAAAGATTTTGAGTGATCGGGGCCTGAACATGCAGGAGGGTGAAAGGCGTGCAAGGAATGGAGTGAATTGGAACGATGAGGTATACCGGGGTCGATGTGCTGTCAGTGGATTGAACCAGGGCATGTGAAGCGTCTGGGGTAAACCATGGAAAGTTGTGTGGGACCTGGATGTGGAAAGGGAGCTGTGGTTTCAGTGCATTATTACATGACAGCTAGTGACTGAGTGTGAACGAATGGGGCCTTTGTTGTCTTTTCCTAGCGCTACCTCGCACACATGAGGGGGGAGGGGGTTGTTATTCCATGCGTGGCGGGATGGCGATGGGAATAAATAAAGGCAGACAGTATGAATTATGTACATGTGTATATATGTATATGTCTGTGTGTATATATATGTGTACATTGAGATGTATAGGTATGTATATTTGCGTGTGTGGACGTGTATATATATACATGTGTATGCGGATGGGTTGGGCCATTTCTTTCGTCTGTTTCCTTGAGCTACCTCGCTAACGCGGGAGACAGCGACAAAGCAAAATAAAAAAAAAAAAAAAAAAAAAATATATATATATATATATATATATATATATATATATATATATATATATATATATATATATATATATATATATATATATACACGTCATTTCTCACGTTTGCGAGGTAGCGTCAAGAACAGACGAATGAGCCTCAGAGGGAAAAATCCTCACTTGACCTGCGGCTCTGTTCCTTCTTGTGGAAAAGTAAAACAGGAAGAGAGGATTTCCAGCCTCCCGCTCCTACCCCTTTTAGTCGCCTTCTACGACATACAGGGAGTACGTGGGAAGTATTGTTTCTCCCCTATCCCCATATATATGTATATAGATATATATATATATATATATATATATATATATATATATATATATATATATATATATATATATATATATATATATATATATATCCCTGACCACACACTGCAGGTCCCCTAAATATTTACCTGACTGCCTGTTACAGGTCCTTTATCCTCGTACATGTACCTGACCACCCGTTACAGATCTTTCATATGTGTACCTGACCACCCGTCACAGGTCCTTCATATGTGTACCTGACCACCCGTCACAGGTCCTTCATATGTGTACCTGACCACCCGTTAATGTCCCATCAGTTATGTACCTCGCTACTCCTCATGTGCTTCATTAAGTATGTATCTGATCAAATCCTCTCACCATGGCCATGGTCCTTGATGTCATTAAGCCATCCGTGGCGTCACTGAGCTACCCGAAGTCCCCCGCGTCTTGCTCGGGAAGGACACTCCCTCCTTTGCGATTAAATCCTCAGTGATTTATCCCTCTACTGGTGAGAGGTGATTAATTACGAGGCCAGAACCCCGCGATCCATCACTCGCTTCTTTACTAATTTCAGGCATGACTTGTGGAAAAAAGTCTTAATGAGGGTCGACAGACGGGCGAGCCAGCAGCCGCCCCTGTGGACCGGGGAGGTGGTGATCGGGAATGAGGGAAGGAGAGCTGGGAGGATCATGGTGATAGAAGCGGGTAGCAGAAAATGGATTAGGAAGGTATAGAGCCAGGATGCAGGTGAGGAAGCAGATAGAAGGAGACTGGATTTCGGTAGATAGAGGAGGAGGTAAGTCCATGGGAAGGACAGATAAAAGGGCCTAGTGGTCCATAACAAGGTTACCTCTGATCATAATTACATTTGTGCAAGAGACAACCCACCTCTCCCTCCGGCTCAACAACGACAGGAAAAAAGGCTGAAAACACCATGTAGTGTAGATTTTTTTTTATATATATAGGAAAGTGTATTCTTTTATGCTGAGAGGGCTCGGGCAAATGAAGCCCAAATCGAGACCATCTCTGACCCTATATATATATATATATATATATATATATATATATATATATATATATATATATATATATATGTATATATATATATATTTATTTATTTATTTATTTATTTATATTCATTATACTTTGTCGCTGTCTCCCGCATTAGCGAGGTAGCGCAAGGAAACAGACGAAAGAATGGCCCAACCCACCCACATACACATGTATATACATACACGTCCACACGCACACATACATACCTATACATCTCAACGTGTATATATATATATATATATATATATATATATATATATATATATATATATATATATATATATATATATATATATATATATATACACACACACACATATACATATATACACATGTACATAATTCATACTGTCTGCCTTATTCATTCCCGTCGCCACCCGCCACACATGAAATTACAACCCCCTCCCCCTCATGTGCGCGAGGTAGCGCTATGAAAAGACAACGAAGGCCACATTCGTTCACTCAGTCTCTAGTTGTCATGTATAATGCACCGAAACCACAGCTCCCTTTCCACATCCAGGCCCCACAAAACCTTCCATGGCTTACCCCAAACGCTTCTCATGCTTTGGTTCAATCCATTGACAGCACGTCGACCTCGGTATACCACATCGTTCCAATTCACTCTATTTATTATATAAGCCATCCCTGGGGATAGGGGAGAAAAATACTTCCTACGTATTCCCTGCGTGTCGAAGGCGACTGAAAGGGGCAGGAGCGAGGGGCTGGAAATCCTTCCCTCCAGTTTTACTTTCCCAAAGGAAGGAACAGAAGTGGGATAAGTGAGTAGTTTTCCCTCTTACGCTCAGTCGTTCTGATGCGTGTGATCTAGTATATGCATAAAACCTCGAGGAAAATGAAACACGATAAGCTTCCAAGTGCACTTTTGTGCATTGATCACATCGTTAGGGGAGATAGATGAATGAGATAAGAAGACGTAGATCAATCAGTGATATAAGGAATAGGCTGAAAATACACAGTTGAGGAATTACATAATTGGGTGTCATAATAGCAATTAGTTAATCACGAAAAAGCTTAAGATCAAGTAGAACTGGATACGTCGATTCAGATACGTATATGTGTGAAGTCTATCTACACGGTACAGGAAGTTGTACAGTAGATTTCATGGTTGATGTTAAAATTTACATATGGATTGTATTGCTGTAGTATTGTGTTCACATATAGTATGTATTTAATGGTGAACATCAAGTGATGTAAACTTACACCTTGATTGAAGTGCAATAGTACTGTGTTGACATACATTATGTATTTAACGTGTAGATTAATTGATGTAAAGCTACATTCTTACTGAACAGCTATAATACTTTGTTGACATATTTTATGTGTTTATTGGTGAACATTAAGTGATCCATATTTTTCAGTTGGTTGTGTTACAGTGTGGACTTGTTCATGGATTGTTAATGACATTGACAGTGGTTGGTACTGGACAATTCTTGCATCTGTCCAACACTGGTTGGTACAAGATGATTGTGGTGACGGCCAGGCGATCGCCCCCCCCCCCCCGACCCCCGAGGAGCTTTATCGAGTTCCTGTGGTCAGCTGGGTGGGTCACCACTCCTGTGGTCTGCTGGGTGGGTCACCGCTCCTGTGGTCAGCTGGGTGGGTCACAACTCCTGTGGTCTGCTGGGTGGGTTACATCTCCTGTGGTCAGCTGGGTGGGTCACAACTCCTGTGGTCAGCTGGGTGGGTCACAACTCCTGTAGTCAGCTGGGTGGGTCACCACTCCTGTGGTCAGCTGGGTGGGTCACAACTCCTGTGGTCTGCTGGGTGGGTTACATCTCCTGTGGTCAGCTGGGTGGGTCACAACTCCTGTGGTCAGCTGGGTGGGTCACAACTCCTGTAGTCAGCTGGGTGGGTCACAACTCCTGTGGTCAGCTGGGTGGGTCACCACTCCTGTGGTCAACTGGGTGAGTCACAGCTCCTGTGGTCAGCTGGGTGGGTCACTACTCCTGTGGTTAGCTGGGTGGGTCACAACTCCTTTGGTCAGCTGGATGGGTCGCCACTCCTATGGTCAGCTGGGTGGGTCACAACTCCTGTGGTCAGCGTTGGGTCACAACTCCTGTGGTCAGCTGGGTGGGTCACTACTCCTGTGGTCAGCTGGGTGGGTCACTATTCTTATGGTCAACTGGGTGGGTTACAACTCCTGTGGTCAGCTAGGTGGGTCACCTTTCCTGTGGTCAGCTGGGTAGGTCACCACTACTGTGGTCAGCTGTGTGGGTCACCTTTCCTGTGGTCAGCTGGATGGGTCACCACTCCTGTGGTCAGCTGGGTGGGTCACTACTCCTATGGTCAGCTGGGTGGGTCACCACACCTATGGTCAGCTGGGTGGGTCACCACTCCTGTGGTCAGCTGGGTGGGTCACCTTTCCTGTGGTCAGCTGGGTAGGTCACCACTCCTGTGGTCATCTGGGTGGGTCACCTTTCGTGTGGTCAGCTGGGTAGGTCACCACACCTGTGGTCAGCCTGGTAGGTCACTTTTCCTGTGGTCAGCTGGGTGGGTCACCACTCCTGTGGTCAGCTGGTTGAGTCACCTTTCCTGTGGTCAGCTGCGTGGGTCACTACTCCTATGGTCAGCTGGGTGAGTCACAACTCCTGTGGTCAGTTGGGTGGGTCACCACTCCAGGGATCAGCTGGGTGGGTCACTACTCCTGTGGTTAGCTGGGTGGGTCACAACTCCTTTGGTCAGCTGGATGGGTCACCACTCCTATGGTCAGCTGGGTGGGTCACAACTCCTGTGGTCAGCGTTGGGTTACCACTCCTGTGTTCAGCTGGGTGGGTCACCACTCCTGTGGTTAGCTGGGTGGGTCACCACTCCTATAGTCAGCTGGGTGGGTCACCACTCCTGGGGTCAGCTGGGTTGGTCACTACTCCTGTGGTCAGCTGGGTGGGTCACAACCTCTGTGGTCAGCTGGGTGGGTCACCACTCTTGTGATCAGCTGGGTGGGTCACTACTCCTGTGGTCAGCTGGATGGGTCACAACTCCTGTGGTCAGCTGGGTGGGTCACCACTCCTATGGTCAGCTGGGTGGGTCACAACTCCTGTGGTCAGCGTTGGGTTACCACTCCTGTGTTCAGCTGGGTGGGTCACCACTCCTGTGGTTAGCTGGGTGGGTCACCACTCCTATAGTCAGCTGGGTAGGTCGCAACTCCTGTGGTCTGCTGGGTGGGTCACCACTCCTGTGGTCAGCTGGGTGGGTCACCACTTGTGCTCAGCTTGGTGGGTTACAACTCATGTGGTCAGCTGGGTGAGTCACAACTCCTGTGGTCAGCTGATTGGGTCACCACTCCTGTGGTCAGCTGGGTGGGTCACAACTCCCGTGGTTAGTTGGGTGGGTCGCCACTCCTGTGATCAGCTGGATGGGTCACTACTCCTATGGTCAGCTGGGTGAGTCACAACTCCTGTGGTCAGCTGAGTGGGTCACAGTTCCTGTGGTCAGCTGGATGCGTCACAACTCCTGTGGTCAGCTGGATGGGTCACAACTCCTGTGGTCAGCTGGGTGGGTCACCACTCCTTTGGTCAGCTGGGTGGGTCACCACTCCTGTGGTCAGCTGGATGGGTCACCACTCCTGTGGTCAGCTGGGTAGGTCATCACTCCTGTGGTCAGCTGGATGGGTCACAACTCCTGTGGTCAGCTGGGTGGGTCACAACTCCTGTGGTCAGCTGAGTGGGTCACAACTCCTGTGGTCAGCTGGGTGGGTCACAACTCCTGTGGTCAGCTGGGTAGGTCATCACTCCTGTGGTCAGCTGGGTGGGTCACAACTCCTGTGGTCAGCTGAGTGGGTCACAACTCCTGTGGTCAGCTGGATGCGTCACAACTCCTGTGGTCAGCTGGATGCGTCACAACTCCTGTGGTCAGCTGGATGGGTCACAACTCCTGTGGTCAGCTGGATGGGTCACAACTCCTGTGGTCAGCTGGGTGGGTCACAACTCCTGTGGTCAGCTGGGTGGGTCACAACTCCAACGGTCAGGGATCGTGTCCCGTTGTTTACACTAAGGCGACCGCATTTCCAACATATGCCTCACTCGCTCAGTGACGGAGGTTTCTGATTTGTGCATCTCTTCTCAAATTCATTGGAGATAGATGATCTTGTAGGAAGATGGTAGGTCTAATCAGGCATAATCAAAGTGTCAAGCTGGAAGGGTTGGAGAGAGAGAGAGAGAGAGAGAGAGAGAGAGAGAGAGAGAGAGAGAGAGAGAGAGAGAGTTCAGGTCGACTTGTTGACCTGTAGACGATTCGAGAGAGCCACTGACACACGCCCTACCCCATCGAGGACGGACCGTATATGAAATGGAGAATGGGTTATGAAAGGGAAAAAGAAGATACGAGGGAAAGCATTTCAGAATTTTAAAGGAAATGAAATACCTGTCTTCTGAGTTGTGGCAGGTCATAGTTATCAGAAAAGACATGGGAAGGCAGAGAGTTCCAAAGCTACTAGGTGTAGGGAAAGTGACATACCAAAACGGCCCACCGGTTAGCTGCCAACGGCTACATAGTAATCAGTAATCACAGATGACTGGGAGACGAGTCAGCCATATATATCTGATTCTCCTTACGTTTAGTTATTCTTTTCACAGGCGGATCTTACTGTGGAGGAAGAGTACTAGTGATCGAGAGGAAGACTGCTTGTATAAGGTAAATAACCAGGATATTTAGGATGTCAATCGAGTGATTATAGATGCGGATGTGACGGGAGTTGATGTGGCGTTGGTAACTAAAGATTTGGTCTGGGTGACCAGGCCGAATCCTGCCACCGAGCCTTCGACCACAGCCACCACGCAACACCTCAAGACCTCCACTTAAACATTCTCATCACTCCCAGCACAACGCTTCTTGCCAAGTCAGCCCGACCTAGTATCTCCATTTGAACATGTATGATTGTCACTGACAGTTGGGCGTTTCTCGTGAACTACAGCTGTAACAGTACGATGCTTGCTTCTGTCAAGCATCGTTGCAGTTGGTCAAAGTAGTTTCAGGAGAGGCTATATATGAAGAGGCTTTCAGTACATCTGTGTGAGGGACAGCGACGCTCTCCGTGCAAGTCTCATGACCCCGAACACAGGATCTGTTCCCGCCACGTCTGGTTCAGTGGGTCGAGATGGTCGTCTTCCTTTGCCCCCTCCTGTAGCACAAGCTGGTGGATGGATCCAACCTGTGGTTGCAATATCATGATGTCAGGTACTGCGATGGAGATGTCGCCCGTGTTGAGACTATAAACGATGGAAGGAGAGATGTAGGAATGTAATGGTCAGTGACAAGAGGACTGGAAAGTGCAACAAGCTGAAAAATACGTAGTCAGGAAACACAGCAAGTGGAAAAAGAAAGAGAACAGTTAACAGTGAGAAAATATGGAGGAGAATAAAGGAAGAAGGATGTAGGTAATGAAAATAATAATGTAAGTGAGGAAGCAAATGAAGAAGCCAGACACATGATGGAAATAATGAAATAAGAGACACGTAGACAGAACTGAAAGAGAGATGGATATTATACAGAACAAATATCATCAGCCAGGCCAGCTGGAAGACCAGGGAAGATGTCAGATGATGTAACCGGGGGGAGTGCGCGCGGCATCTGCTGGACGTTTTGACCAGATCAGAACCCCCTGATGTCACACGTGACGTCATGACCAACCCATCAACCAGAGTTCACTAATGTCACACATGACATCATGACCAGACCAGCAACCAGAGTTAAATGATGTCCCACGACGTTATGACCTGACCAGCAACCAGAGCTAACTGATGTCTCACGACGTCATGACCAGACCAGCAACCAGAGCCCAGTGATGTCACGACGGGACCTCATGACCAACAGTTTAGCCTCATGATCTAAAAGTTCGAACAGATTTTCATTTAAAGATGTTTCCTTATTATTGTGATGGAAGTTTGGTGAGAATGGTGAGTGTTGAGGCTTGGTGAGAGTGGTGAGTGTAAAGGCTTGGTGAGAGTGGTGAGTGTTGAGGCTTGGTGAGAGTGGTGAGTGTTAAGGCTTGGTGAGACTGGTGAGTGTTGAGGCTTGGTGAGAGTGGTGAGTGTTGAGGCTTGGTGAGAGTGGTGAGTGTTGAGGCTTGGTGAGAGTGGTGAGTGTTGAGGCTTGGTGAGAGTGGTGAGTGTTGAGGCTTGGTGAGAGTGGTGAGTGTTGAGGCTTGGTGAGAGTGGTGAGTGTTGAGACTTGGTGAGAGTGGTGAGTGTTGAGGCTTGGTGAGAGTGGTGAGTGTTGAGGCTTGGTGAGAGTGGTAAGTGTTGAGGCTTGGTGAGAGTGGTGAGTGTTGAAGGCTTGGTGAGAGTGGTGAGTGTTGAGGCTTGGTGAGAGTGGTGAGTGTTGAGGCTTGGTGAGAGTGGTGAGTGTTGAGGCTTGGTGAGAGTGGTGAGTGTTGAGGCTTGGTGAGAGTGGTGAGTGTTGAGGCTTGGTGAGACAGGTGAGTGTTGAGGCTTGGTGAGAGTAGTGAGTGTTGAGGCTTGGTGAGAGTGGTGAGTGTTGAGGCTTGGTGAGACTGGTGAGTGTTGAGGATTGGTAAGAGTGGTGTGTTGAGGCTTGGTGAGAGTGGTAAGTGTTGAGGCTTGGTGAGAGTGGCGAGTGTTGAGGCTTGGTGAGAGTGGTGAGTGTTGAGGCTTGGTGAGAGTTATGAGTGTTGAGGCTTGGTGAGACTTGTGAGTGTTAAGGCTTGGTGAGAGTGGTGAGTGTTGAGGCTTGGTGAGAGTTGTGCGTGTTGAGGCTTGGTGAGAGTGGTGAGTGTTGAGGTTTGGTGAGAGTGGTGTGTTGAGGCTTGGTGAGAGTAGTAAGTGTTGAAGTTTGGTGAGAATGGTGAGTGTTGAGGCTTGGTGAGAGTGGTGAGTGTTGAGGCTTGGTGAGAGTGGTGAGTGTTGAGACTTGGTGAGAGTGGTGAGTGTTGAGACTTGGTGAGAGTGGTGAGTGTTGAGACTTGGTGAGAGTGGTGAGTGTTGAGGCTTGGTGAGAGTGGTGAGTGTTGAGGCTTGGTGAGAGTGGTGAGTGTTGAGACTTGGTGAGAGTGGTGAGTGTTGAGACTTGGTGAGACTGGTAAGTGTTGAGACTTGGTGAGAGTGGTGAGTGTTGAGACTTGGTGAGAGTGGTGAGTGTTGAGGCTTGGTGAGAGTGGTGAGTGTTGAGGCTTGGTGAGAGTGGTGAGTGTTGAGGCTTGGTGAGAGTTGTGAGTGTTGCGGCTTGGGGAGAGTGGTGAGTGTTGAGGCTTGGTGAGAGTGGTGAGTGTTGAGGCTTGGTGAGAGTAGTAAGTGTTGAAGTTTGGTGAGAATGGTGAGTGTTGAGGCTTGGTGAGAGTAGTAAGTGTTGAAGTTTGGTGAGAATGGTGAGTGTTGAGGCTTGGTGAGAGTGGTGAGTGTTGAGGCTTGGTGAGAGTGGTGAGTGTTGAGGCTTGGTGAGAGTGGTGGTGATGGCAGGGGTGATGAGAGGTGGGCAAACGGGTGGCGTCATCATAGTCCCGCTGACCCGGCACTTGAGTCACTCCTTATGGTTGCTCCCTGCTGCAGGAGCACTGGTGACGGAGAGCTCATACCGTAGGAGCACCGGTGACGGAGAGCTCCTGCTGCAGGAACACTGGTGACGGAGAACTCCTGCTGCAGGAACTCTGCTGGTGGAGAGCTCCTGCTGCAGGAGCACTAGTGACGGAGAGCTCCTGCTGCAGGAACACTGGTGACGGAGAAGTCCTGCTGCAGGAACTCTGCTCGTGGAGAGCTCCTGCTGCAGGAGCACTGGTGACGGAGAACTCCTACTGCAGGAACACTGGTGGTGGAGAGCTCCTGCTGCAGGAACACTGGTGGTGGAGAGCTCCTGCTGCAGGAGCACTAGTGACGGAGAGCTCATGCTGCAGGAGCATTGGTGAGGGAGAGCTCATGCCGCAGCAGCTCTGGTGACGGAGAACTCCTGCAATAGAAATACTAGTGACGAGGAGCTCATGCCACAGGAGCACTGGTGACGGAGAACTCCTGCCGCAGGAGCACCGGTGACGGAGAGCTCCTGCCGCAAGAGCACCGGTGACGGAGAGCTCTTGCCGCAGGAACACTGATGACGGAGAGGTCTGGTTTGTTCCTTGTACTATCTCACTCAAACGGAAGAAGAAGCTGTATATTAAAAACAAACAAAAAAAGGAATGCTTTCTCACTTTTGCTGCCTTAGAAAGGTTGGATCAGAAAATAAATCTACGGAGGAAAATCTTCACTTTGTCTCTTCTGATCTTACTTTTTTAGAAATGATGATATTATATGGAAGGATTTCCAGCCTCACTTCCCACTCACTTTTGCCCCTTTCTGTCTCCCTTATGACACGCATATATATATATATATATATATATATATATATATATATATATATATATATATATATATATATATATATATATATATATATATATATATATATATATATATATATATATATATATATATATATTTCCTTTCATACTATTCGCCATTTCATTTATTTATAATACTTTGTCGCTGTCTCCCGCGTTAGTGAGGTAGCGTAAGGAGACAGACGAAAGAACGGCCAGACCCACCCACATACACATGTACATGCATAAACGCCCACACACGCACATATACATACCTATACATTTCAACGTATACATACATATACCTACACAGACATATACGCATATGTACATGTACATATTCATACTTGCTGCCTTCATCCATTCTCACCGCCACCCCGAAACAAATGAAAATGGCACCCCCCTCCCCCCGCGTGTGCGCGAGGAAAAGACAACAAAGGCCTCTTTCGTTCACACTCAGTCTCTAGCTGTCATGTGTAATACACCGAAACCACAGCTCTCTTTCCATATCCAAACCCCACAAAACTTTACATGATTTACCCCAGACGCTTTACATGCCCTGGTTCAATCCATTGACAGCACACCACAGTGTGCCACATCGTTCCAATTCACTCTTATGTCTTGCACGCCTTTCACCCTCCTGTATGTTCAGGCTCCGATCGCTCAAAATCTTTTTCACTCCATCCTTCCACCTCCAATTTGGTCTCCCACTTCTCCTCGTTCCCTCCACCTCTGACACATATATCCTCTTGGTCAATCTTTCCTCACTCATTCTCTCCATGTGACCAAACCATTTTAATACACCCACTTCTGCTCTCAACCACACTCTTTTTATTACCACGCATCTCTCTTACCCTTTCATTACTTACTCGATCAAACCACCTCACACCACATATTGTCCCCAAACATCTCACTTCCAGCACATCCACCCTCCTCCGCACAACTCTAACTATAGCCCATGCCTCACAACCATGTAACATTGTTGGAACCACTTTTCCTTCAAACATACCCATTATTGCTCTCCGAGATAACGTTCTTGCCTTCCACACATTCTTCAACGCTCCCAGAACTTTCGCCCCCCCTCCCCCACCCTGTGACTCACTTCCGCTTCCATGGTTCCATCCGCTGCCACATCCTTTCCCAGATATCTAAAACACTTCACTTCCTCCATTTTTTTTCCATTCAAACTTACCTCCCAGTTGACTTTTCCCTCAACCCTACTGAACCTAATAATCTTGCTCTTATTCACATTTACTCTCAGCATTCTTCTTTCACACACTTTACCAAACTCAGTCACCAACTTCTGCAGTTTCTCACCCGAATCAGCCACCAGCGCTGTATCATCAACGAACAACAACTGACTCACTTCCCAAGCCCTTTCATCCACAACAGGCTGCATACTTATCCCCCTCTCCAAAACTCTTGCATATATATATGTATATATATATATATATATATATATATATATATATATATATATATATATATATATATATATATATTTATATATATATATATATATATATATATATATATATATATATATATATATATATATATATATATATATATATATATATTTGTGTTACCTGGTTTTGCGTGCAAGAGGTTACACCGTGAGAGAAAAGTCACCTTTGGTGAGGATGTATCGTTGACAGTACTGTCGTTAAAGTCTTTATTACTACCGGACGTAGCGCAGTCCTGGGAGTCTTTTATGAAGGAATCTTTCATAAGAATTAGCGCCGAGGTAATTGTCCCCGGAGTAATTGTTGATTATGTAATCATTAATCATACACATAACCACAAATACTCAACACTTACACAACGTAGGAAAGATCCTCCCAGTACAGTCCCGCCTCAACATACTGGACACTCTATTTGCAGCAACGCCAGACGCTTCCCGCCCAAACTATTCCATAGCTAACACCAACACCTAAGCAGAAATGAAAAGCTCATTCCTACCTCACACATCAGCTACTTCTAATCGTAGATCTTCCCACCCCAGCAAACGTAACACTGACAAAAGACACACACACTCACACACACACACAAAAAAAAAACGCACGCACGCACACACACACACACACACACACACACACACACACACACACACACACACACACACACACACACACACACACTGAAATGACCTGACCTGACCAGCTCTAGCCTCCCAACTCAGTCTTAATCACCACTTGATCAGAAATACATTCATTGGAAACCACAGTCCCCAGACAAACACGAGTCACACTTTCCCGTCTTGCGCTATAAACATCCCTCATCCTTACCTTTCAGCCTACGACGGGACAACCATAATGAAGACACCGAACGTTTACTGCTCAGATGCCTCGTACTCTCCCCTCACAGATGCACACACAGTATCACAACACTTTATGATCTATGGTTCCCGCCTGGAGGATGTGATTGTTGCGGGAGTTTTGTAAAGACAAGGGAATCTTGGGGCAGGAAATTAGTAAGTAAAGTGTGTGAAAGAAGAAAGTTGAGAGTAAATGTGAATAAGAGTAAGGTTATTAGGTACAGTAGGGTTGAGGGTCAAGTCAATTGGGAGGTAAGTTTGATTGGAGAAAAACTGGAGGAAGTGAAGTGCTTTAGATATCTGGGAGTGGATTTGGCAGCGGATGGAACCATGGAAGCGGAAGTGAATCATAGGGTGGGGGATGGGGCGAAAATCCTGGGAGCCTTGAAGAATGTGTGGAAGTCGAGAACATTATCTTGGAAAGCAAAAATGGGTATGTTTGAAGGAATAGTGGTTCCAACAATGTTGTATGGTTGCGAGGCGTGGGCTATGGATAGAGTTGTGTGTAGGAGGGTGGATGTGCTGGAAATGAGATGTTTGAGGACAATATGTGGTGTGAGGTGGTTTGATCGTGTAAGTAATGTAAGGGTAAGAGAGATGTGTGGAAATAAAAAAGAGCGTGGTTGAGAGAGCAGAAGAGGGTGTTTTGAAATGGTTTGGTCACATGGAGAGAATGAGTGAAGAAAGATTGACCAAGA
Organism: Panulirus ornatus; assembly: GCF_036320965.1. Lineage (NCBI taxonomy): Eukaryota > Metazoa > Arthropoda > Malacostraca > Decapoda > Palinuridae > Panulirus > Panulirus ornatus. The sequence goes on along the minus strand of NC_092238.1, from coordinate 36,604,680 downwards.
GGATATATGTTTCGGAGGTGGAGGGAACGAGGAGAAGTAGGAGACCAGATTGGAGGTGGAAAGATGGAGTGAAAAAGATTTTGAGTGATCGGGGCCTGAACATGCAGGAGTGTGAAAGGCGGGCAAGGAATATAGTGAATTGGATCGATGTGGTATACCGGGGTCGACGTGCTGTCAATGGATTGAATCAGGGCATGTGAAGCGTCTGGGGCAAACCATGGAAAGTTGTGTGGGGCGTGGATGTGGAAAGGGAGCTGTGGTTTCGGGCATTATTGCATGACAGCTAGAGAGTGAGTGTGAACGAATGGGGCCTTTGTTGTCTTTTCCTAGCGCTACCTCGCACACATGAGGGGGGAAGGGGATGTTATTGCATGTGTGGCGAGGTGGCGATGGGAATGAATAAAGGCAGACAGTGTGAATTGTGTGCATGTGTATATATGTATGTGTCTGTGTGTGTATATATATGTGTACATATATATGTGTACGTCTCAAAGATGTATGGGTATGTATATTTGCGTGTGTGGACGTGTATGTATATATATGTGTATGTGGGTAGGTGGGCCATTTCTTTCGTCTGTGTCCTTGCGCTACCTCGCAAACGCGGGAGACAGTGACAAAGCAAAATAATAATAATGATAATATATATATATATTCCTATGAGTCCACGGGAAAAATGAAACCCGTGGACTCAGGAATATCTTGATTACGCGCAAAATTGTGATTCTTTCCAATATATATATATATATATATATATATATATATATATATATATATATATATATATATATATATATATATATAATATATATATATATATATATATATATATATATATATATATATTTTTTTTTTTTTTTTTTTTTTTTATACTTTGTCGCAACCATATATTGTATGGTTGCGAGGCGTGGGCTATGGATAGAGTTGTGCGCAGGAGGATGGATGTGCTGGAAATGAGATGTTTGAGGACAATGTGTGGTGTGAGGTGGTTTGATCGAGTGAGTAACGTAAGGGTAAGAGAGATGTGTGGAAATAAAAAGAGCGTGGTTGAGAGAGCAGAAGAGGGTGTTTTGAAGTGGTTTGGGCACATGGAGAGAATGAGTGAGGAAAGATTGACCAAGAGGATATATGTGTCGGAGGTGGACGGAACGAGGAGAAGAGGGAGACCAAATTGGAGGTGGAAAGATGGAGTGAAAAAGATTTTGTGTGATCGGGGCCTGAACATGCAGGAGGGTGAAAGGAGGGCAAGGAATAGAGTGAATTGGAGCGATGTGGTATACCGGGGTTGACGTGCTGTCAGTGGATTGAATCAAGGCATGTGAAGCGTCTGGGGTAAACCATGGAAAGCTGTGTAGGTATGTATATTTGCGTGTGTGGACGTATGTATATACATGTGTATGGGGGGGGGGTTGGGCCATTTCTTTCGTCTGTTTCCTTGCGCTACCTCGCAAACGCGGGAGACAGCGACAAAGTATAAAAAAAAAAAAAAAAATATATATATATATATATATATATATATATATATATATATATATATATATATATATATATATATATATATAGCCTTAAAGTGAGTATCTTCACTTGGCTTCTCTGTTCTTTCTTTTGGAGAAAGAATTCTTCCCACGTATTCCCTGCGTGTCGTAGAAGGCGACTAAAAGGGGAGGGAACGTAGGGTTGGAAATCCTCTCCTCGCGGTTTTTACATTTCCAAAAGAAGGAACAGAGAAGGGGGCCAGGTGAGGAATTTCCCCCAGGCTCAGTTCTCTGTTCTTAACGCTATTTTGCTAATGCAGGAAATAGCGAATATATATATATATATATATATATATATATATATATATATATATATATATATATATATATATATATATATATATATATATATATATATATATATATATATAAATATATATATAAATATATATATATATATATATATATATATATATATATATATATATATATATATATATATATATATATATATATATCAACAATTCATTCATTTATTCGTACTTGTTCACCGTTTCCTGCGTAGCGAAATAGTGCAGGTACAAACAAGAAACCGAAAAACGCACTCATCAGCTCAAATTGTTCGCCTGTTATATAAGACTTTAACACGATGGGGGCATGGTGGTCTAAGACCATTACCTTGTAAGAGGAAGTACCTTGATCACATTAGTTTTTACCCGAGCGAAGTCGTCAAACTTGACGTCTTTACAATGTATCTCTACTTGACCCTTGATGTGAGTTTTGTTACTTATATGTTTCCAAGTAAAGAACCTAAAGGTGTGTGGGGGTGTAGATTATCCAGTACTTTGAAGCAGACCTTTAAAAGCGCAATTATTTTCTTTAATAAGTCAATGATCAGCCTTTTGGTGTAGTTGGCAGATCTACAAATGGTTTCAGTGCTTCTCATACACTAATGTATGAGGGGGACATGGTTACAACAACTACGTCTCAGGCAGTATACGGAATTGCAAGTAGCCAAAACTTACTTCCCAATGGCATCGGTCATAGCCGTACCTTATGTCACTCTGAGAACTTAGTGTCATGGCTGAACCCAAGGAATTGATACTTTTTTCATTATATTTCTTCAGCCTTCTTTTGGTCACCAGTCTTCCAAAAACCCTACAATAAACCCTTCCTAAACTCTTCACTTCCACCAACCTGTCCCTCCGGTTACCAGTTAAGAAAGATATCCCAAGCGTCTTCTCTTAGTCACTTACGCCTGGATTGTTAATGCTTAGCAATATTGTTGGCTGGAATGTTCTGGATATCATACCATGACCTCGTCCCTGTCACAATAACACCGGCCTTCGTTATGACCCCGTCCATCACTATGACTCGTTCGTCACCATGATCCCCGTCCGTCACCATGACTCGTTCATTACCATGATCCATGTCCGTCACCATGATCCCCGTCCGTCACCATGAGTCGTTCATTACCATGATCCACGTCCGTCACCATGATCCCATTCATCACCGTGACCCCCGTCTGTCACCATGACCCCATCCATCACTACGACCCCGTCCCTGGCCATAAATACACAACAGCACCGCCGCCTGCTGGCTTGTGTAACCGAAAAGACCGAGGAAACATGAACTTTGACCTCGAGCCAGTACACTGTTGCTGTAGCCTAACCAAGATTATATTCGCATGAACAATACCTAATTTGTATTTTACTTTAGACTATCACCAACAGCAAATAGTGTACCTTTACTGTATAAATGATTGCTAACTATGATTAATTGAGAACGATTAGCTAATCTAAGTTAACCTGAATTACGTTATATCCTGTACCAACCACTTTGATATTTTTGCAGACAATCAGGAATCTGTAAGAAAATGCATGTGCATTTTATGAAATGTACTTTTCTATCTATTCTTTCTTTTGCGACGAATACCGGGAAATACCTAAAGTGGTTTAGTTAGTGGTTAATTAAGTTACGTTTTCTGTATATCTGATCGACGATGATCGTGCTGGCTCTGACGTGCAATGCATCGAAACTCAAGAACTATAACGAGTATTACTGAGGACAAAGCAGATGAAGGCATAGCTTTCACGTAATCTGAAGAATATTAATGTATTTCAACTTGCATTATATCTGAAATAAAGATATATTCTGTCACAGTCTTGTAAAACTCGCATTACAAAAGTAATACCATAGTCTGCCCTTCATTTCTAGGATGTGCGTTTACTTCAGTTTCTCGTAAACTTTCGAAGTATCCTCACTTTAAAGAAATGGAAAGCAACTTATGTTTGTGATTTATATATGTTTAAAGTGAGTAAACGACTCCTGGCTCAATGACTGTTCGGCAGAATGGAGTCGTCTAATCCAGCGATATGCATATATCATTACCGTACTCTTTCATGATGTGGGTAACGACATTTTCCTTCTGGTGTGACTCATGTATGTTGGGAGCCTCCGTGGTGTAGTGGTGAGCTTTGCAGGCTACGGATGTGTAGGCCTGGGTTCGAGCCTCTTATGGTAGGTGAAGGCTCCTGCAGCAGTTTCACAGAAGGTGAAGGCTCCCATTGCGGTTTCTGGTGAGATGAGGATGAGGTTGAGAGCTATCTGCCATGGCAGTAGTACTCATCTTTATCTTCATCATAAACCGCTAAAGGAGCCCCCACCTTCTATGGCAGGGTAGAAGGAGCCTCCTCCCACCATAGCACCGCTACAAGCGCCACCACTTTTGTATGACACCGCTTCAGGAGCCACTTCCTGCCATAGCACCTGTACAAGAGCCACCACCTTCTATATCACCGCTGTAGGAGCCTCCTTCTACCATAGCACCGCTGCTGAAGCCTCCACCTGCTGTATCATCGCTTTCGGAGCCTTCACCTACCATAAAAATACTACAGGAGCCTCCTAACACAGCACTGCAGAAGGTTCCCACACCTACCACAGCTTTGCTGCAGCTGCGAGCCTCCTCCTACCACAGCAATGCTACAGGAGCCTTTATTTACAGCATCACCGCTGGGGATCCTCCATCTATTGCAGGAACCCTCATCTATACAGAACTGCGCAGCGCTGCTGCATGGGCCTCCACCTACCACAGCATTACCGCAGGAGCCTTTACCCTCCACAGCACTATTACAAGAGGCTCCACCTACCACAACACTGTTAGAGGATACATCAGCTCTGCAGGAGAATTCACCCACTATAGAACAACTACAGGAGCTTCCTCCTACCACAACACAGCTCCAATAGCCCCACCTACCACAGGAACGCTGCAGAAGCCTCCATCTACCACAGCACCGCCGCAGGAGCCCCCATCTGCCAAAGCGATACTGTAGAAGCCCATACGTACCACAGTACTGCTAGACGATCTTCCATTTACCACAGGTCTGCTTCAGGGACCTCTAACTACCACAGCATGGCTGCAGGGACCTCCACACAGGAGCAGACTGTCGGGACTGTAGCGTCGTCGTCACGCACTACAGCAGAGGAGGACCTGTGGAAGAGACAGTATACTGTCATGAGAAAGTATAGCACTGCTGTCGAGGTGCTCCATCACCATCATCACTTTACTGTGTCCAGACAGAAATATTCGTCTCTATGCATCTATCTACTTATGTATATGTATGTCATTTTGTGTATCTCTCTCTCTGTTTCTTTCCCTACTCATCCATTTGATTATAATATCCGTGACTATTGTAACTGTTACGGTTAGAGTTAAATATGTATCTGAATAGGAGTTTGGTATTTGGGTTTCCAATGACAGGAAGCTGACGGCTCGGGCAACACAAATCCAGAACACTTCCTTGTTTTTGATGAGTCTCTTGCTAGCAATATCTGCACTTTCATAAGTTGAGTGTTTCGTATTTTGAAAAACCTAATCTTTAAGCAGCTTTAGCTAATGAAGTTCGACGCAGAAGATAGATGAAGAAAGTCTGGAGGACTAGTGTGTTTAGTGACTCTTGATGGGAGTGTAAGATGACCGAAGACGATCTAGCATCCCCTTCTCTGCACCTATTCTAGCATCATCTTTTCTATGATGGATAGGGTGGAAGTCCTGGCGGGGGAGGCCCTACTGAATTTAGGAAGAGTGGAAGATATGAAGATGTTCTTGAGTTCAAGCGCGGGGACTGATAGAGACGGCATCTGATTTTTTTTTTTTTCGTCATACATGTGGATCAAAGGACCTGGAAAGGTGTGGGGTCTGGTGAGAAAAGGTTAGAGACGAGACTGTTGTGCAGAGCAACGATCCCGGTCTGGTTGATGGTGACACTGTTGGCGGTGGCCCAACCCTAGGAACTGTTAAGGGTGATCTGGAGGGGTAACGTAGCCGGGATAGATGTTGTCAACGATGACACCAATGTTGGAAAGGTCAGCGTATTTCCATCGGGCAGGTGCATTCATCATAGCATCTTTTATGAGGATGAAGAGGTACAAGCATTCCATCTTTGAGTCCATTAGACTAGAAAGTGAAGATGGTCCGCTTAGAAACGTATAGCCTTGACGACGCTCGTTGAGGAGGTCTTCAACCCTTGGAAAGAGACCTCTCCGCAGCCAGGTGTTGGTGGCAGTGTTGATGAATGTATTACGGACGACTTGGTCGACAGCTTTGTTGAAGTCTCTGATTGTGAACAGCTACAGAGAGAGAGGTCTGGCATCTCCTTAGGTTGCGATAGATAAAGTCCCGGAAGCCGGCGTGGCAGTTAGTGGAAGATGACCTTACGTTACCAAACAGTTGAGAGTCTGTGGAAGTTTCAGCGTCTATGTGAGTCCAATTAGACTCACGTATTTCACAGAGTAAATTGTGGACTAGAGTGATGGTAGTGAGTCGTTACACACCGAGAGATTGCGGGCTTGTTGACATTTGATGTGGGGAGAAATATGCAACTCTTCCTGTACGCATGTTTGTGTGTGTGTGTGTGTGTATGTGTGTGTGTGTGTGTGTGTGTGTGTGTGTGTGTGTGTGTGTGTGTGTGTGTGTCTTTTGATATGTATCTATCTATAAAAGTTAGTACGGAAAATAGTAGGAAAAAGTCAGTAACAATAATAGATAAATGAAGGAAGAGAAGCAGGTATGTGTTAAATGAGATTCCCCTTATCCCCTCTGTCTCCCCCTTTCCCCCACAACCCCTTACTTCCTCTCCTCCTCAAACCTATTCGTCACCCCCACTATCCTCGTCACCCTCTTCCCCTATCCTGACTCAGTCTAGTCGCCCACCTCCTCCCTCCCTACCAAGCCTCGGTCTCCCAGTCTGATGACAGCGTCATCACCACCATCACCAACACCACCTCCATCATCACCACCAATACCACCACCACCACCACCACCTCAGCAACCATTATCCTCTCGAAAACCACACGAACCATCTCCTCCAACACAACTACATCATCATCGCCACCACCACCACCACCACCACCATCATAATTGCTGTCGTTATCACCACCAATGTCACTACCATGATCACCATCACTATGACTACCAGTAAAACCATTATCCTCTTCACTGCCGCCGCCACCATCATCACCACCACCACCGCCACATCACTGCTCAAGATACTGTAAGCAACACTCGTCTGACCTCTGAAGGTACATAAAAACAAGTCTGACCTCGTTAAGGACACATTCCTCACTACGTCATTCGTCACACATGGAAACATCTAGTATTACGCCATCCATACTTTACTATGAACTTACTATGAACTTTAAGAGCAACCATAACCTAAGATAACGTTATCATTATCATCTGAGGTTAGGTTTATCGAGGCCGGTGCCTGAAAAATAATCTCTTATAAACAACATACAAGACCCATAATCCTGTCGCCTGTCAGCGTGACCCCTCACGGTTGACCTGACCTTATATTGTGTCAAGCATGGCATCATATACTGTTTCTACACCATTCGTCCTTTTACCAATTTCAGGTTCCCACGGCTGATCGCAAACTCCTCACCTCCTGAAGTTCATTCAGCAAGCGAGGAAATGGTTCTGGTGGAAAGTTCTGGAAGCACGGTCGGCTCACACAGGTCAGGGAGCCCCGATGCTGACTCGGCGGTAACGTTATCGCTTGTTGTAGTACACTGTGTTACTGTGTGATACACCCAGGGTGCTGGGAGAGAGAGAGAGAGAGAGAGAGAGAGAGAGAGAGAGAGAGAGAGAGAGAGAGAGAGAGAGAGAGAGAGAGAGAGAAATTCATTGTAAATATAAACTGTGTATATTTCTTATTTTTTTCTCTCTGTGCTTGTGGTGGTAGTTTTCGCGTCGACATGAGCAATAGATGAAGTAGCTTGAACAGTAGTGACCTGTAATGGTGGTAAGTGGCAGTGGCTGTAGAGGAGTGTGAGGTGTTGCTCTGGTGCAGCAAGTGTGTGTAGAATCAGCCTGACCAGATTATGAAACTTAGTTTTAGGCCGTTGATGAAGATAGGCTTGACTTACCAGTAGGTCAAGAAGATTTGGGGACGATATTTTGAGGGATATTGATTTACAAGTATGGGGGATATTCGGTCCACAAAAAATGGGATATTTTGGTTCCTCAACATGAGAAATATTTGGTCCCTCAGTGTGTGAGATTTTGGTCGCTTCAGTATGAGAGATCTCTGGTCCACCAAGATGACCGTAACTTCTGACTCATAAGATGTCCTCACAAGGCAAATATATTTAGCAGATCGTAACGTATAATTTAAAGTGTTAGGATTCGTTACACTATGTTAATTTACGTTCAGTTCCTTTTGTCCAGAATCATTCAAGCTCGAAGGATTTCGGAACGCACCATTGTTTTACACAAATCATTGTGACAACGACGATAGAAAATTAAAGTCGGAATTACCTTACTCTTGCCATACGTTCCACTCCGAAGGGTTAAAAAGAATGATAATGTCTGAATCATCAGATTACTTACAAGTGGCTCAGAGAGAGAGAGAGAGAGAGAGAGAGAGAGAGAGAGAGAGAGAGAGAGAGAGAGAGAGAGAGAGAGTTTAGGGTTCAGAAAAAGTGTTGCATGTCAGGGTTTTGGGTTTCAGGGGTGGACCGTTTGCTCGGCGGGGGATGCACATGCGCGAACCCTTGTGTGGTGTGAAAGATTTGATCAGTAAAAGAGCTTTGAGTAATGACGGTTATGATGATTATGATAAGCACAACAAATAGAGAGATGATAGTGAAGTGAAAACAGTAAGGAGATTCGTTGTTATGAACAAGATCTTTGTCACAGATGTTCATGTTGCCTTCGTTATCATCCAAAGTTATCATGATGATATGATATTTGCCATTACTGTTTTTTTATCACTGTTTCCATCAGTATCATCGTCGCGATTATCATTATTAACATCAACATCATCATTACTATGATATTTATCATAACTGCTGTTGTTATTGTAGTTAGTAGTAATTGTATTACCATTAATATTATTATTATTATTATTATTATTATTATCATTATTATTATTATTATTATTATTATTATCATTATTATCATGTTATTATTATTATCATAATTATCATTACTTCCTGTAGTATTATTATTACATCGTTCTTTTTAGTTATTGTCATTCTATCATTGGTGTTACTCATTCCTTGGGCTTGGGTGTAGTAGTGTGCAGGTAGTTCGCTAGTTGTTGTTGCAACTGGGACACATCATTGCTGGTGGCAAGCCTGCAGGAATTATGGAGAAGAGAATAGTAACGAAGACGGATATTCCCGGGAGAGCACAGCCTAGCCTAGCTTGCGTGCTCTTTGTCGTTTACACTGTAAACGTGATGTCTATTGTTTATGTCGCTGCTTCGAGAGCTACTGGTGTAGGAGTGAGGGTGCGTGTGCAGTGGAGAGGTGACTCCTGACGGTGGAGAGGTGACTCCTGACGCTGGTGAGTAGAGGACAACAAATTATTAGTCAGTCAGCTCGTAACGTCAGTGGCTGCTGCGGTGTTTGGGTTCGAACTCCAACACGCCCCAAAAAAATGTCCTTACTGGCATGTTGAACTTTTCGGTTGAGATGGTGTATATCTGTTGGTAGAACACTGTTTTCTTGATACATCAGACCAGCTGTCGAGTAACCTTGTGCTGTATCTAGTGGTGTGAGTTGACGACAGAGCAAGCTGCGGCCCTACCCCGCAGACAGGATGGTCGTAGGAGATGTAAGAGTACTGAAGAGTTACGACTCTGGAACTGGAAATCAAGTGGTTAGTGGCACATCCGTATTCTTATCTAAACTCAACACTGATTAGATAATGGCTTCATTTCCCCCTTAGCGCTTAGGATCCCATTCCCTTGCAGTGATCACCTCTGGTCCTCCTCTTATGAATTTTAGAGAACCTTTCGTCACGGCCCTCGACGTCTCTTAAGCATTTGTTAGTGTGACTCATCTTGCTTGTCTAACTTATCTCCCTTCGCTATTCTGTGTCTTCATGTTTTTTTAACGCATAGTTTTCTCTCACGTCATTCCATTGTAGTAGATGGTATTGTGTCAACAGCGGTCTCTCATGATTCTGCCACACTGCCTACTCTTATTCTTTCCACCATACATGATATTTCCTTTACCACCAAACCTATTAGTTAACTCTCGCTGATGACTCCATTCTGTAAGTCAGCCGACTTTCCCTCCGTTACTCACTCTAATATTTTTTTTTTCTTAGCATTAATTTAGCAGTAATTTGGACCTGCCTAACATTACGGAATGAAGCTGTAACCTGGTTAAATTATCGTGCAAAAAACGTAATTTTTCCTTTATATTTCTAAATTCACTCGTTTCCCTATATTCAATTTTAAAACACCACAATTAAGTCCTGCAATAATGAGAATTTGTTGGATATAACCATATTTTTAACTATTTTGGAAACCCTAAACAATGAACATCACAAAACCTGCTTCTTTAAGAAGCTGGAAGTGTAAACACAGATGTCGCAATAATTCCTTATATAATTCATTTTCTTTCTAATGAGTCGCTACCTCTTTTTGCCAGAATGGAATCAAATGCCTTTTGCCTCATTAAACTATCCAACTATAACTTCTACTCAACCGTCCTTTTCCATATGCCGTGGTGTAGCTTCCCTCTCTCTGTTGCATTATTTCAGCTGCAGCTCTTGTGAACTGTCTTGTGTGTGTCTCAGCTCTCTATGACTAGCCCCCCCACCCCCCACCCCCCAGCATGTGCTGGCTGCCGCTTCCCTTAATTTCAGTGTGGAGACAAACCATAAAAGGAGTGACCGTAGTAACAGCATCTTTCCTCGAGCAACTAAGTTGTGAATTTCTCTTCCATCTTTTGTCGTTCTCTTTTCCTACAACCTTTCCACCATAAAGATTTGGGTTTACAAACACCTGTGGAGTTTATATTAACTATCCTCGCACTTTCATCTCATACCAAGTAGCTAACCTTTCATCCGTGGTGGCCCTGATTGGGCATGTCACCTCTCTCTCTCTCTCTCTCTCTCTCTCTCTCTCTCTCTCTCTCTCTCTCTCTCTCTATATATATATATATATATATATATATATATATATATATATATATGTGTGTGTGTGTGTGTGTGTGTGTGTGTGTGTGTGTGTGTATGATCACACTAGTTCGTGATGAAAGTTATGAAGGTGATATTGTACTTCAGTAGGAGTTCATATAACTTTAACATGTAATTTTTCTACACATGTGGCACATGTTTCTTGTAGACAATCTACCTCATCAGGTGCCAATACTTGATAATTTATTTACATCTTAACATCACAATAGAAGTGCCTTCCGGCATCTACCATTGACTATGCATGATTTAAAGATGCTATAAGACAGATGCTAAGATGTATTGTGTTACGCAGGTACAGGTACGATTATTCATTGTGTTTTTGTGTAAAAGCGAAAAAAAAAAAAATCCGCTGAATTCTCAGTCAATTTTCACCATAATTAATCTTTGCGTTTTTTTTTCTCTCACATTATCTGTAAAGTTTCTTTCCACATTCATCTCTCCCAGTAGATGTGTCAAAATATCAAAAAAAAAAAAAAAAAAGATAATAGAATGCACTATGAACAGCTGTTCATATCTGAAAATTAACTAGATTCTATTAACTGAAACTGAAGTGACTAGTCTTCATAATCATGACTACGAAACACAACTGTACTTCATGAAATGAGATCATTCCAAATGATGTTGGCACAATCGTGCATTCTTCACACAGAAAGCTATCTTTGGATCAAGACAGTTCCTCCTGGTATTGGTGATCCATTTTCTGCATCTACAGAAACGGAGAATATACCCAAAGTAATCAAAATATAGTGGAAATGCACGGAGAACGTGCAAAGAAGTATTTCAGAACGACTCTGGTCAACGCAGTCAACAGCTGTGAGATGGTTTCCTTCCATATTTTGATACAGTTTTGCAGTTTGCGCGCCTACATTGTGAAAGGATTGATAAAATTTGAAACTCATCTGTTATCTTTCTTGATAGGGACTGGGATGAAAAACAATTCAGGATTCTTTTCGTTTAATTTTGTGCATTCTGAAGCGGCACAATTATGCTTGAGCTCCGGTACCCCAGGGGCTCGGAGGGGGCAGCCATGTTTTCTAGTACCCACCTCTCCCGCCAGGTGCAACACTGTGCAGGCGCATTGCAGGATTCCAATGGGATAAACGGCTCTGTGTCAATTATATTGTTTTTCCCCTGTGTGCAAACCAAGACTTAGGAGAATTAAACACCACAGCCGCGGTGGTGTAAATGGTCACAGATGGACATAATACCACTGTGGAAACAAATGAAGAAGGTTGGATAAGGAACCATCGGTCAGTTAACGTGACATAATACACAAGTAGATATTTCCAGAACGCACAAGTCACTGGAGACGAAGTGACAAGGTACGTGGAAGAGTTCAGATTGTGTGGTGTTATATAATCAAACAGCGTGTCCAATCCCTGGCAAAATTTTTACACTTTCGAGAGTTTATTCTCGAGAGAAAAGGGATGGACTCCATCCACAATGGAATGAGCACCATCATTACAGTATTACCAGGTGCAACTGGCTGGTCATGGATCGTTAAAATGACTCATGAAAGTTGCATAGACACAAATCGATAATATATAAAGAAAAAGACCATACTTAATGAAAAGAATTAGTTGAGACCTCGCTGTTAGAGTTGGCTACAGACTTGTAATGTGGAAAGAATATCATAAAGCAGGAGGAAGATCCTTAGATACATGTATATATGAAAGACCCTCAAGATAATAATAAACTTGCTTTGCAAAACTCTTAAGGTCTAAGTTTGCTTTCGTACTCAAGTGTGTAGATTTCAAAAATGCATCTCAAGAGAAATTGGACCCCTATTCACGAAAACGTGAGGTTCATGCATACAGCAGTGTACAAGTATATCGAGATCACTGCCACATGTAAAAGTCCAGTAGCAAAACTATCAATGTGATCCAGTGTTAGAGGCTCCTCGTATAGCGTCAGCAGAATCAGTATTAGGAGAGTAATATCCACCATATTGATATGAAACATCTGGGTATTATTCATTGCACTCACAAGTCATTAAAATTCTCTCCAACTATCCTAATTCCTCATTCACATAGTGTTCTAACGATTCCAGTAGCGTCTCCATTACTCCAGTTCGCCTCTGTACGTAAGATTTCAATTTATAGAATTGGGTCACGAGATTGTCCAGACGAGCAGCTGGCTGGAACAGACTTCAGTTCCCAAGTGCGTCATGTCGGTAGCTGGTCACTCGACTGAGCAGTGACCACAATTTGTTTTGGATCGCAGCTTACCACACCATCATTCTTCTGTTGTGTCTTGCTAGAGGTATTTCTCCTAAGGTAAAGCCTGCTTTATAATTGGTCTCGTAGTACGATTGACCTCTTCATTGGTTCCCTGGCGAGACTGTTAATGTAGGTTTACTCGAGGTTTCCCATCCGGGTCTCTTCGGACACGTTAGTGACCAAACATTGTGAACCTCCCCCACCTCCACAAAAACAAAAAAAAAGACTTGGATGGGACTCTTTCCCGGTCGACAGTCGTATGTTTTCACCATACCGAGTTGTTACGTCCATTACAAGAAACCACACCTGGCGTACGAGACACATTGCCAAGCTCTGTGGCCTCCCAACACTGATAGTTCCTACAGAAAGTTGGTCACCCGATGAAGAGCACCACCTAGCAGGGGAAACAGCCAGGCACGTAGGTAGAACTTTTGTAAACGACCCTCTCAGAGAACGATCATTTGCTTTCTCTCCTCATCTCCAACCACATTTCTCCTAATCCAAATGACAGGCGATTTTCCTCTGTCAGTTATCATGGCAGATAAGTTGGAAAGTTTTCGATAATAGCCTTTGTCTTCATCACATCCTTAAATGAATGGATTTTAGAGAGCTCTTCCATACATGGGTCTCCTGTCTGTGTACGCATGGACACCGCATCCAGGTCCATCGTGACTGCAATAATTGTCTTTCCAGGAAACCTGGGTCGAAGCACCGAGTTCCAGTGTTCCTTAAAGAAATCAGAATCCCAAGGAGCCCGTTGACCTGACTGCGTGTATTTGGAGAACTGTAACTTGTGGTGGCCGGAACCAGGTACCCATTTTATTGACCAAACCTTAAGGGTGGATGAACAGCTGGGTTGACTGTGGACCGACCGCTGCAAACAAGGATTCGAACCTATATGCTCGACCCTGGGCGGCCTGTGAATGCGTCATGGTCAGGAATGCTAACTGCTACACCACAGGAGTCCAACGTGGCTGCCACTGACGTCACCAACAGTAAGCTGAACCGTCTGCCGCGCCTTTGGTTCCATCGTCCGTGACACTTGTAACTCCCATCCGGGTTTAGACTCTTCCAGGTCGTTAACAGGAGCATCCACCACAGGAGCAGACCGTCCTCTTTAGAAGGAGGGGCCCGGATTAGCAATGTTGTCCGTGGACGACCCGGTAGGAGCGTTATGCACTAAGTGGGGCAGTCCTTATAGGGCTAGGCTTTGTCACGCTGACATTTGATTATTCCGCGCCTCCTCCATATTATGAAGAGGTTCAGTTTTCCATCTGTGGTGCCCATTTTAGTGTTTGGCTTCTTACGAAAGTAAAACATATTCTTTATAAAGGATAATCATCTCAGATTTCTTATTTTTCTTTCTAATATTATTGGCCATCGATTTTGATTTTCCAGTTCTCTGCTTCTGTCTCTCGAATATCCTCTCCCTCCTTTTATTTTTAGTCTTTTCCGATCTTCTCTCTGTCTTTCTCCCTTCCTCTACGCTGCGTCTCCTGTCATTACTGAAGGTCTGATCGTTAGACATCGATTCACAAATCCGTCTGACTTAAGGCTTCCCAGACCAAAGGTATAGGAGGTGATGCCGTGCTGAGAACGAGACGCTTGTTGAAAGAATTCTGAAACTGTTGAACCATGACAAGTGAAAGTTATATTGGCTTACTGTACCTTACCTTTGAGTATATATATATATATATATATATATATATATATATATATATATATATATATATATATATATATTTTTTTTTTTTTTTTTTTTTTTTTTTTTTTTTATACTTTGTCGCTGTCTCCCGCGTTTGCGAGGTAGCGCAAGGAAACAGACGAAAGAAATGGCCCAACCCCCCCCCCCCATACACATGTACATACGTCCACACACGCAAATATACATACCTACACAGCTTTCCATGGTTTACCCCAGACGCTTCACATGCCTTGATTCAATCCACTGACAGCACGTCAACCCCTGTATACCACATCGCTCCAATTCACTCTATTCCTTGCCCTCCTTTCACCCTCCTGCATGTTCAGGCCCCGATCACACAAAATCTTTTTCACTCCATCTTTCCACCTCCAATTTGGTCTCCCTCTTCTCCTCGTTCCCTCCACCTCCGACACATATATCCTCTTGGTCAATCTTTCCTCACTCATTCTCTCCATGTGCCCAAACCATTTCAAAACACCCTCTTCTGCTCTCTCAACCACGCTCTTTTTATTTCCACACATCTCTCTTACCCTTACGTTACTTACTCGATCAAACCACCTCACACCACACATTGTCCTCAAACATCTCATTTCCAGCACATCCATCCTCCTGCACACAACTCTATCCATAGCCCACGCCTCGCAACCATACAACATTGTTGGAACCACTATTCCTTCAAACATACCCATTTTTGCTTTCCGAGATAATGTTCTCGACTTCCACACATTTTTCAAGGCTCCCAAAATTTTCGCCCCCTCCCCCACCCTATGATCCACTTCCGCTTCCATGGTTCCATCCGCTGACAGATCCACTCCCAGATATCTAAAACACTTCACTTCCTCCAGTTTTTCTCCATTCAAACTCACCTCCCAATTGACTTGACCCTCACCCCTACTGTACCTAATAACCTTGCTCTTATTCACATTTACTCTTAACTTTCTTCTTCCACACACTTTACCAAACTCAGTCACCAGCTTCTGCAGTTTCTCACATGAATCAGCCACCAGCGCTGTATCATCAGCGAACAACAACTGACTCACTTCCCAAGCTCTCTCATCCCCAACAGACTTCATACTTGCCCCTCTTTCCAGGACTCTTGCATTTACCTCCCTAACAACCCCATCCATAAACAAATTAAACAACCATGGAGACATCACACACCCCTGCCGCAAACCTACATTCACTGAGAACCAATCACTTTCCTCTCTTCCTACACGTACACATGCCTTACATCCTCGATAAAAACTTTTCACTGCTTCTAACAACTTGCCTCCCACACCATATATTCTTAATACCTTCCACAGAGCATCTCTATCAACTCTATCATATGCCTTCTCCAGATCCATAAATGCTACATACATATATATATATATATGTGTGTGTGTGTGTGGGTGTGTGTGTGTGGGTGTGTGTGTGTGTGTGTGTGTGTGTGTGTGTGTGTGTGTGTGTGTGTGTGTGTGTGTGGCGGCGACGGGAATGGATGAAGGCAGCAAGTATGAATATGTACATGTGCATATATGTATATGTCTGTGTATGTATATGTATGTATACGTTGAAATGTATAGGTATGTATATGTGCGTGTGTGGGCGTTTATGTATAGACATGTGTATGTGGGTGGGTTGGGCCATTCTTTCGTCTGTTTCCTTGCGCTTCCTCGCTAACGCGGGAGACAGCGACAAAGTATGATAATAAAAAGAAATAATATATTTATGCGTCCCCGGCATTTGCCTGTTTGTGGTTGCGTAGCGAGTGGAGTCACCTTTGATGAGGTTGCATCATTGGACTACAGTCTCGTCGAACGCACTTTGTAAGAATACATCTTGTTCTTGCTACTGATTGTAGCGCAGCCTTTATGCTGCAGGAGCTCATAGGGAAAGGATGCTGGAATATATAATAATAATAATAATAATAATAATAATAATAATAATAATAATGATAATAATGATAATATTAATAATGATAATAACGATAATAACAACAACAATAATAATAATAATAATGATAATAATAATGTTAATACTGATAAAGGCAATACCAGACTCCGCCTGCCTGTGATTACGAAGCCAGTGAGGTCACCTTGGGCGAGATTGTATTTCAAAGATGTACAATATCGTTGAAGAACTTCTTACATTCAAGGAGTCCACCCCTTCCCTGCTACTCATTGATACAGCCTTGAAACTGCAGCAGCTCGAGAAGAGGTCCTCTTCTATATATATATATATATATATATATATATATATATATATATATATATATATATATATCGGAAAGGATCACGATAAGTTCTCAAGTGCACTTTCGTGTAATAATCACATCATCAGGGGAGATACAAGAAAGAAATATAAGTCGTCTGATATACAACGACGAGAAATAGCTAGGACGCCATATATATAATTAGGAGCAGTTTCTTTGAAAGAGCCCTCTGCACCCAGGACCCTTCTAAAGGCTCCTGCAACCCCAGACTGCTCTGCTTCCCGTAGCAGTGGTATGTAGACTCCTTTGGATTGAGAAGTTCTTTAACGAGCCTCCAATCCTAACTTTTCACTCGCGGTGTAACGTGTTGCAAGCTGAATCTGGTAACACACACACACAAAGACACACAGACACACACACACACACAGACACAGACACACACACACACACACACACATATATATATATATATATATATATATATATATATATATAAACATTTTTAATGTGTTCTGATTTACCCAGGTGAATGGGAGTGTCAGCTGCCTTCGCCTGTTTCATAATGTCAGAAAAAAGTTCGAATTTCAGTTGAAAAAGTCCATCCTACCGTGGTGTACGAAAAAGCTGCAAAGCTGCAAAGCCGACAATGGATCATGTTTTGTAGGAATCGTATTGAAAAATTTCCCCGCAGGCAGAAGTGTTATTTGCCGCGTTAACACTGACAACAATCAGAACAAACTACACCCATCGTTGCACGACTGCTGGGTGAAGAGTCCATCAGTTGCATCGGCAGACACTCCATCTGAGCGAAGCCACTGTGTTTACAATGGGAGGAAGAGGAAGGGGACGGGGGGGAAACCGGTGGATGGAGAGATGTGCTTACTCTGTTATCTGGGTGATTCCCAACCGCCAGGCTACACATATTGGGTATCCCTGTCTACCTGTCCATATCAAGTAGGCAGTCTCTCACTGTCTAGCGGGGAGGCTCAAGATCCGATTGAATAATATCAACCTGTAAAGTTTATATATATATATATATATATATATATATATATATATATATATATATATATATATATATATATATATATATATATCACTCGGTCTGTAGAATAACGGATACACCGATTATCCACAATCGTGGTATGTATTCGTAATGCTCGCTTTTTGCACTAAATATCCACCTCATTTAAATTCTAATATTCTGATTTATGCATCTAAAGTACCTGGCTCGCGATGGTGAGGTAGAACTGCACACTTGGACAACGATTACCAGTGTAGCCGCGGGCATTAAGCTGTACGTGGCTTGTACGGTGCTGTTGCACACTTGCTCTTTACGCTGACTTGTTCGTTAACAATTCATTCTTTTTTTTTCAGACGCTTCTTCCTGTCACCTCTGTGTATCTCCATGTTTCTCCTTGTTCCCCTCTCCTTTCCTGTACCTTGTGTTGTTTCGCCTTTCATCATACGTTTGGTAGCGCATACTGAGAGCCTCTCATAATATAACGTGAAGGCCATCCTCTGAACCTTTAAAACACGGCTAGAGTGGAGATATCCATTATACACGGCATACACATATAGATATACACACAAAAAAGGGAAACACGCCTGACTTGGGTGTTATTAAACAGGTGAACAGAATTAACATACCCTGTGGTGCAGGTTATATGCAATTGTCATGTATTTAATGGTAGAAACTTGCATAGTATCATCAAATATCATCTGACATTAGCAGTGGATATTGCCAGTTTTAACAGTGCTGTCTTGAAATCCAATACTTCCGAATGTATTGATAATCCATTAATTTACATAACACATTCTCCCTAGATTAATATAGGTCAGTTCAAAATGGCGTCCCTGATTCAGCAGACTGATGCCATTCAATAAAATAAGTTTCGAGTCTTCGTGAAGCGACCTTAAAGTGAGGGTGGCTTTCCCCTCTTTTAATAAAGGCGGCAAGTTTGCTCGAACTCTCCCTCAGGTCCGGCGCTCGACCCCCACAGCCGGGGCCCTGGGAGCACACTAACCGCTTTGATGGTTTTGTAACGGTGTTTCTGAAGATGTAAGCTACGTTGCGAGCGTGCATTTGCTGCTGTCTAACCTTCTTAAACATAAGCATCGATCGATATTTTTTGTCATTTAAACGAAATGTTTAATATAAATGTAGAGTTGAAGCGCGGGCCAGGTGTCTGTGGCGCGCCTTGGGATGCTGCCCCCCGTCCCTCAGCTCCGGCGCAGTGCTGCCATCTCTGGGCGGCGGCGAAAACTAGGCCCATCAACACAGTGAACCAACGTCACCTCCAGGACCAGCATGCCGTCCGTTCCTTGCTTTTCTTATTGGTGCTTATATGGTGTTGTTTCACGGATTACTGAGCGTTCTTGAATGTATCTGGTTTTGAAAAGTGCAGGTGTAATTAGCTGACGGAAAGGTGTGGCGTGACAAGAAAGTGGCAGGTGGGAGGGGCTAACCTCTGAAGGTGTTCTCGTCAGCCAATCAGGGATCCGATTGAGCCAGCCAATCATCGCGCTTGAGTGTATTTATTGTGTGTTATCTCTTGTGACATCTTAACAAAGTGGACAGTCGAATATATCAGTGAAACCAGTGTTTGTTGTGCTTTGTGCCATGATTTAAGCGGTTGATAACGTGTATGATAGGTAAATGGTGGCGTGGAGTTTAACGAAAACAAAAAACAACCCGGAATAAATAGTTTTATGAGTGCGTGAGGTTTTGTTTTGGTTAAGGTGTAGTGATGAAGGTAGTTGGCAGTGCGGGCTGAAGAGGTCTCATCAACGAAAGAAGGAATCATATTAATGCCGTAAACCCTACGAGACACCCCCAGGATTCCCGTCCTTGCGGCGTATAAGGAGATGGCCGATAATCCCGTGAAACCCGGCACCAGCAGCTCAGCGCGACGCAAGCAGCCAAATCCCCGCCGCAAACAAGGTAAGGACTTGTAATACTTGCCTTATATTCTGGCTCTCTCACCTGACGGACGCCAGCGGCTGACACTGCCTCGACCTTCTGCCTGTGTCAGCTGGAGCGCCGTCAGCAGGACTTGTGTCAGCCGCCGCTGAGCTGGTCACACTGACTCCGGCTTAGTGATGAACGCTACATTCTGAATTATGGCACGTTCAGATTGCTTCCCAGCCCGGACTGTGAATTCGATGCGAAACGAAACTGATTAATTTTATGGGAACTTATATATTATATAACGGATTATATGATGGAATTTGATGTACGTAAATGATGTAACAGTGACTCCCTAGTTTTGGGTCGCATACACACATATTTGCCCGAACCTAATGATTTACGGAACAAAGCGCTCAGAAACAGAAAGGGTCCAACACCAGCGATAAATTTTGGCAGGATTGCCTGCACCATGTGACATTTCGCCTTTGCACCAAATTTTGTTGATGGAACTCAAGTGTAACATTTAAGGTGACACAGTCCGTGCTAGGTACAAGAGGATTTTGCATGTTTACGTAATGAGAGAGGAAACCTGTGTGAGAGAGGACAAACGAAGAGAGTTAGGAAGGGGAAGAATCTGGCGCTCCCCCAACCCCCCCCACCCCCGCATCATTTCTCACCCCCCCCCCCGCCCCACCCGTTAACGAGTCCTCTCCTCCCACTCCGTCACTGTATGGATGTGTGTAGTTAGCGCGTATCATCCTGGTCATACTTTTGTTGTTGAGGTCGACACATTTTATAAGTGTTTGTAAGTGTATGTGCAAAATGAGGGGTAGATAGACTGAAAAGAGATCGTATTCGTGCGTGAGTTTGTTGTTATGCATATGTTTACATTTGTACGCCCGCGCTTGTTTTTCTTTGACAAGTGATATCGCAGTTTAAGGTTGTCATGATGTATAGCAAATGGTAGTAAATGAATCTCCGTCCTGCCGAGTCCCGCCCTTGCAAAATAGGTAGTTAACCTCTCAATTACTTATACTGGCGATGAACAAGAGCATCAAGTACAGTGGTTCCTATGACCTTTCTCGTTTGGAATACTTCTTAGCCTCCCTCTTAACGTTGACTGAGAATACATTTGTTCATTATTTCAATGTTGACAAATCTTGCCAAAATAATGCTGATGTGAGCAAACTTTTTATGCTGGAGGGGTGTTTCTGCTTGAAATAGCCCAGCGGTATTATACATTTTGTTCCTCGAAATGTGGCTTCACGTACTTCCGGAGGGTATGTGGATCCCAGGTTGGGAACCATTAACTTAGTGGGAGAAAAATTCATACCTTCAGGTTACTTCAGTTTAAATGATTTTAGTCTCAAGGGAAGAGGGGATCCTAAGGGATTCACACCATACAATAAGTTGATTTCAGAGCAGCATTAGTAGTTTTAAATGGCCCTGCACAAGCATCACATTGATGATGACATGTCCAATGTTAGATTTAGCAACGTCATTAACCCTTTATCCTAACACTGATATATTTCTTCATATTCCAACCTCGACGGTAAACCTCATTCGAATATGATGTACAAGTGTACCATGTCTTGCACAAGACACATCTTTCATCATTCATCATCGTCCATACAGATAATTCCGTATTCCCGCCCACTTTGCAAGCCTAGAGGTAGTTTAGTCACAGTGATGTCCATACGCCTATTCTGTCCATATGTGTATCCTGTGCCTCTGTATATTTTTTCATACTACTTTACACGTTTATGTTTTATATAATATCTCCCCAATAAGTCCTTTTCTACAAGTTACCTTTTGACTATATTTTGTTGTATAGTGGAATGTCATACATGGAACCCGTGCCTTCTACGACACGCAGGGAATACGTGGGAAGTATTCTTTTTCCCCTGTCCCACGGATAATGTATATATACATATATCGAAATACGTAGAAGTCTTGTTATATAATTGGATGGGTATGAATGTTTGTCAAAGTACAAGAGAGAGGAGGTTATTGCATACACACACAGGCGGAGCTGTTGCATCTCCCTGAACCCTCCTCAGGCTTCACTTGTGTAACAAGTCTCATGTTTCATTTTGAATGTATTTGTTACTTGTAGGCAGCAGCCGTCTTTGTCACCATCGTTGCGTCGACCAGCTGTGTGAACCGTTGCACGCGTCGCCGTCATCATGCGTCAGTAGAGTCGAATGCGACAGGAGTGCATGTGTGTGTGTGTGTGTGTGTGTGTGTGTGTGTGTGTGTGTGTCTTACATCACCTTGTTCTCAGGAATCCCACGTGAGCGTTGGCAGTTGCATCACATACCTCTTGTGTCATACGTGACCCCTTGTGTGTCCAGCATCATCAGTGTTTCTTCTGCATCTTGTCACAGCCGCCGTTTATGCCTCTTGTGTGTTGGGCCGCATGTGTATAGTGTGGCCTGTCTTTGGGTTAGAATGTTGCCAGTTGTGCCAATATCTTACCACGTTTTACATGTGTCATAGAACGACTCTGGCACTTTACCTTAGTGTAAAATGTGAGTCTTATTTTTGACCTCTCTATTCAGTCATCTGTATGTGTCATCTGATCCATATGTGTCACATGTTCCTGGCATCACTTATCAGAGCCACCTTTGTTTTTTTTTTTTTTTGTCACTAGTCAGTCACTTGTATCGCAAATGGAGTCATTTATCACGATTTATCGCTCACGTATGTCGTTGGTTTTTCTTCGGAATCGTAATAATCAGCTAAGCCAGAGTCACTCACTATATGTTCCGTGTGTCAGATGTGTCACGTCATCTCTGCAATCAGTTTCCCCTGTAGCGGGTGTCACGCGTGTCACAGATGTGATCTGGCCAAAGCAGTGTCTGTTTAAACGCTCATTTCAGTATCGGTCATCGGGTAAGCCCCGTCCACTCCCGTCTCTACCTACCCCACCCCCGCA
>NC_092238.1:36551748-36579248 GCF_036320965.1 Panulirus ornatus | reverse complement strand
GGAGACAGCGACAAAAAAAAAAAAAAATATATATATATATATATATATATATATATATATATATATATATATATATATATATATATGTGTGTGTGTGTGTGTGTGTGTGTGTGTGTGTGTATATATATATATGCCCTCAGCCAGGTACCCATTTTATCGACCAACCCCTCGGGGGTGGATGAACAGCTGGGTTAACTGTGGACCGACTACAGTTACCAGGAGTCGAACCTGTGCGCTCGATTCTGGGCGGGCCGTGAATGCGTCAAGGTCAGGGACGCTAACCGCTCAGCACATGCCTGTGTCTTGGTGACCCTGTGAGTCGTTCTTCTGCAGCGAATGCTCGAGATCCTGAGGGAGAATTCTGATGACTTATTCTTCTGGTGGTGTCTAAGAGTTGTTCCACTCTTGCAAGGTGGTGCTGGTGGGTCCCTAACCATGTAATTGTGACAAAAAGACGTGGCTTGTGTTCGAATCAAAACCTTGCTTGTATTCATCTCTTGAAAGTGGGTTTGGGATTTTACTTGTTGGTGATATAAATGGGTGTCTTTTTCCTCAAGTTATTAACACTGTTGAGCGTTGGTTTTATAAATGACTGGGAATATTATATGAGTGACGATGAGCACTCGTGGCGTTACTGATGATTCCAGCTCTGGCGTTACGATGATGAGTCATTGTAAAGTTAAGTTTTCTTGCGGTCTCTGGATCACCAAGACCAGGTAAAGATCATGCATGTTGTACTGCCTGGCTGGTCTTATGGTGGCTTCACATGGATCCTGTGGATTGTTGCTTATCATCATGATAACTGGAGTAGGTTAGGTTACTCCTTGGTAGGAAAAGAATATACAAGGAATGAAAATTTGTGTGAAATAACAAAGGAATGCAGACAGCAACAGAGCACTGGGTGTCTTTCGAGGTTGTTTGTGATATATGAAGAAGTTAGATACGTCGAGCTTAGTGTGGTGAGAGTAGATAAGGCAAGATGACTTAGGGGGAAATGCCCGAATCCTTTTAACTGCGCAGGCGCACATGTCGTTCGTGGATTGACGAAAGCTTATCTCTGAACATACATCTACGGTGTTGCTTTCAGCTACTCTAATTGGTAAATCATTCTATATGTTGACAATCCTGTTGAATACAATACTTTGTCTCATTCGAAGTAAAACCGTGCTAACGAGTTTGTGGTCATTAACACGGGTGAGATCAGACGATCTAGACGTATACAGTTGTTTAAGACTGTTAAAAATCCTCGATGGTTTTGAATACTTGTGTAAGATTACGTGTTATTATACAAATTGGTGTTACATATATGGTCATTTAATCGGTAGTGGCGGATGTAGGTAGCCGTTAACAAACGCCAAACGTAATGATAGACTAAGCATTAGTTGACTCATGAAAGGACAAATGAGTCGCGTGATGCGAGTTACGAATTCATGGTCCATCACGTCGTTTTCATTGTTACTCGTAGACTAATCTTCTTCCCTGTGGTGTGGAGTGGCTTAGCCAGAGGCCATAGTTAGCAGGTGTTCCGAAAGAAATAAAAACTAAGAGTGACCCCCGACCCACGCATGACTGAGCATCATATTACACCAGGCGTAGATAAATATACAAGAGGTTAAAGCTCTGGGTAAGCTAGCTGGGCGAGGACGAGGCCTTTGTAGCTTCCCGAGTGACTGGCTCGGTTCGAACGAGCGTTAAGGGCCAAAGGAGTGTTAAACCTTGAGGGAAAGACTATGGATTTTTTTTTTTTTGAGGTGATATCTTACGAAAGATCATTTAATCCTTCACGATTATTTCATTCTATTTTATTTTATTTCTTGCATTAGAACTGTCAGTTACAACTTAGTGTTCTTTGCGTAAAGCCGAAATGACTGTCCACTGATTACAGTACGAAAATGTAGTCAAGAAACGTAAGCACAGTTCAATCCTCCCTCGTTCTGTTCCCTCAGAATGGAGAGGTTGACACCACTCAAGTAGAAATGATTACACGCAGTTAGAATGGCAGGGTTAGGCCAGCATTACTCATTCCAAGCATTCCCTCACGCACGTAGAATGTGGCAACGCCAAACCCACAAAACTGAAGCGAAGAATTATGGTTGTGGATAGCGGCCACCGAGCGGGAGGTATATGTTTGCATGGTGTTACGTATGTCGTATCGTTTGTCCTGTGGTCTCATCACTGTAGACAGTGTAAGTCCCATCGTAAATATGAGGATCTCACATTACGGTAACAAGTATTTAAACACCATGTACGCTGCGTCATGCTCAAGCGATAGATGTTTGCGTAAGAGTGTATTATGTTAGTTGGGAGGGTACGAACGCATCGTGTTTAGAATAGAATTATAAGTACGTCGAATTTACACATTCACTCAGAACAAACAGTGCGTAAGGGAAGGCTGTTTTGAACGTCACTGCTTCAAGTTTCTCATGAGTACATTTTGAGTGCATCGTTTTCCTTGTGAACATTCATGTCTGCTGTAAGTGCACCGTTTCACTGTAAAGTGACAGGAGGGAGGGAAGAATGATGAGGTGCTGTGGTGGTTGAGGAGGAAGGAGGTTGAAGGAAAGGAGCGTAGTAGAAATGAGGGTGTCATGAGTCCCTCATTGAAAAATACTGTATATTCCTCACAATGAAGAGGAATATATATATATATATATATATATATATATATATATATATATTTATATATATATATATATAGGGGATAGGGGATTAAGAATACTTCCCACGTATTCCCTGCGTGTCGTAGAAGGCGACTAAAAGGGGAGGGAGCGGGGGGCTGGAAATCCTCCCCTCGTTTTTTTTTTTTTTAATTTTCCAAAAGAAGGAACAGAGTGGGCCAGGTGAGGATATTCCAAAAAAGGCCCAGTCCTCTGTTCTTAACGCTACCTCGCTAACGCGGGAAATGGCGAATAGTTTGAAAAAAAAAAATATATATATATATATGTATATGCAGGAAATCACAACAAACCCGTGACTTTGTAAATGCAGAAACACCACTAGGGAAAGGAAACACGAGAATTCTGAGCGCTGGCGTGTATTAACACATCTTCAGAGGACGAGTTAGAGATGTGGTAATACACGAAAGTGCTCAGAAATCTTGTTTCCTTTCCCTGGAGGCGTTTCTTCATATATATATATATATATATATATATATATATATATATATATATATATATATATATATATGTATATATGTATATATATGTAGGAAAAGATCATAGAAATGTTCGTCCTAGTTAGTAACGTGCCTAACTGGTAGCATCAAAGGGCAGGAAAGAAAAAAGACAAATAAAAATAAGGGGTGTAAATAAAAAATAAGGGGTGTATTACACAATTACAAAATATGTATAATTTTCACTTTTACTCGCACAATAAGTCACTACAGAATGGTGGACAAACGCAGATGGATAATCAACAGCGAATTAATACTGCTCACTTGCAACTTCGCGAAGTGAATGTCAAACATGTTATTCGGAAAAAAAAGTGCCACAAACACACATCCGCAGCGGATTCTAATACAAAACAAACGAATGATAAATCCTTCCTTGTTACTTCAATCAGCAGAGGTTTCAGTCGGTATTTGCACTCCGATGCCTTAGTTTTCAAAGAAAACGGAGAAAAACAATAATATAAGCTCACAAGATTTTAAAAAAAAGTAACGTCATTTTGTTAAGAAGCATCATGATGCATCACATACAGTGGCACAGGGATGAATCCATTTCATCAAGGAGCAGACTGCTATACTGTAATTCCTCTCTCGGCGACAGCGGTTCCTTGATTAGATTAACTTTCCAGATTAAGCTGGTCTTCACATTCGAATTTTTTTTTTTTCCCCTTTCCGAGACATTTGACGATGCTAACTTCCTCTCCCAGAAAAGAAATAAGGGAGGAGTAAAAAATGTTCTGTAATACTGTTATCACTAGTCCTCAATGAGACCTGATACAAGTTCACAAATGAAAAAAACAAAAAACAAAAAACGATGATTTGTGAAAGATTACAAGGCGCTCGCATAAAAGCGAAATGATTGACGGAAAGTAAACAACATAATTACATTGCTTTCGTACGTGATTGTAATTAATGTTGATTCGTATCATTCTTGGCAGCAATGGAATATATTTATTCTATGACGAGTAAAGTCATGTATTATCATCAGTGCCATTAAAGTACTGGTGGAAAGTTATCAATTTTTTTTTCTTCAGAGACTTATGTTCGTTTGTTTCTTGTTACTGGGGAAGTAATGGCTATAGCTAAGTCAAAGGCATTCCGTGAGAGCAATATACATTTAACAGATGTTTATATATCATCCCCAACATTTATATTACGGAAAGAACTTGACATGTGAGTGAAATAGAAATGTGTGTTGAAATATCTTTATTCACCCAATAAGCATTAGATATCATGTGGTCTATTGTCTTGCACAATTACTACCTTTATAAATGAGCAGTTAGATTTGCACGTAATTGGGAATTAGTGCACGTGAGGGGCAACAGTTTTTTTTGGGCTCATCGCACGCACGAGCGCTGCAAAGCAAGAAAGCCAGCCCTGGTCAGGAGGAATGTTTCTGAATAGTTTGGATGATATCTAAGAACACGAACGAGAGGTCATTCACCTTAGTGGCTTCTGTCGCACCGAAATTAACAAATGAATGATGTACAATGAAGCACTTGATACCGGCGACACGCACGATGCGGACAATAATAGACAAGAAAAACAGCATGATAGTGGTTGGAACAAGTGTAGTAGGCGTGCGATACGATGGCATACCAGACATCACGCAGCCGAGCCTAGCGCGGCATGATGCACATTATTATGACTGGCGTGAGTTGAGGAGTCGTAATTTACACCTGCGTCACATTAGATCTCAAATGAATATGATGAATTCATGCGTGTTTTCGCTGCGTGTGATCTTCGCAACTTGTACAAACGTTTAAATTCTAGCGAGAAATAGTTTAAACGACAAGCAGGCGTTGTCACAGCTGCCTAAAGTCTTCCCTTCGTAAAACACCGTCACTTCAGGTTATCCTTGGAGGAGGATGGGTGGTTTCATTGGAGAAATGTTATGGTATCCTAATTACTGTAGACTATACTCCTGTAGTAGCCACGTAAGATCTTAATTGGGTTATCTGACTTTATTATTTTTGCATCTGTATTCACGATCGCAGACACAACCCATGTCCCAGATCCAGACTCAATGATAAGAGAGAACATTCTTCTACACTTTGACATAAATAGAATGAAAATAAACTGTGGGCCCTGATAATTTTTATTCGAGGACAGTGAAGATGGCGAAAAATGAGAGTTAAACCTTTGACTGATCCTTTCAATAAGTTCCCGATGAATGGAAGTTTTCTTATGTAACATCGATATTCAAAAATGGAAACAAGTCACAGCCCGGAAATTAACGTTCAGTTAGCTTAACGTCTGGAGTTGATGGACTAACGGAAACCACCATTCCATATCGAATTGTAATCTATCTAGAGGACGACCACTTGATGAACGATTCTTAGCCTTGTTTTCAACGAAATCGCTGATGTCAGATAAATCTGCTTGATTTCTTGAAGGGAATAATCAAAATGTGTGACGAAAGTCAGGCAGTTGATGTCATTTATTTAGAGAGTCAAAAAACATGCGATAAAAGGTTTCTCATTAAAGGTTACTAACAACATTGTCACATGGCACTGGTGGGGTTGTACTTCGGTGGATAGGAAACTGGTTGACTGGCCCGTAAACAGAGTTGTGATAAATGGTTTAACCACAGAATAGTTAGACGTAACAAGTGGAGTGCCACAGTGATCAGTATTGGGACCCGTTCTCTTTCTCATATATATTAATGATATTGATAATGGGCTGCATTGCAAGATATCAAAATTTGCCGATGATACAAATCTGAGAAATAAATTTGTAAGTGAACTTGATGGTCTTCAGATTCAAACCGACGTAGACAGACTAATGGATTAGGTTCATAGTTAGCAACTGAATTTGAATATCGGGAAGTGTAAAGTTTTACATACCGATGTAAAAACGAAAAAGCAAGCAACAGTATGAATTCTGTTGGACTGCTTAAGGTAAGGGGGGGAAGAATGACTTTGGCGTAATAATCTCCGGTGGTGATCTAAAACCATGTAAGCAGAGCACAGAAGCAAGCGAACAAAATTCTTGGACTTATAGGCAGGGCCTCCGAATGCAAGTCCATGGAAATCATACTTACTCTTTGCAGTTCATTGGTTCGTCCTCGTCTTGATTATTGTGTTCAGTTTTGGTCAACCTACCTAGAAAAATGCAGAGAATGTACAGCGTCGAGCTACCAAGATGATTCCCGGGCCGAGAAACAAATCCTGCGAGAGCAGATAAAATGACTTGAATCTTCTAAGCTTAGAAGAAAGAAGGTTAGGAGGTGATCTGTTATAAGTATTCAGAATTATCAAAGGCTTTGATTATTTTGATCTGTCCAATTACTTAAGATTTGATTTGTGTGATTTCACTCGTAGTAGTTTTATAGTTTTAGTTTCAAACATATTTGTTGTCTAGACTTACGTAGACAAAACATTTCAGTGAGGGTATGAGTGAGGTCCAGTTACTTGGTTGGAGATACAAACTCATGGGCGAACGTTTATCCTTAAATGGGGCGAGGTACTTTTTCTTCAAGAGGATTGTTGATGTATGGAGTGATATGCCAAGTAGAGTAAGTGAATGCAGATCCGTTCAAGAACAGACGTGATGAATATTTTTCTTCAAGTCCACGACTTACATTGTTTTCGGCCCCTTAGTCACATTAACAATTTGCAGGTTATTATCATCTTTTAATCATCTGTATACCCTCTGACTTTAACCACACACTAATCTGTTAGTTTCTGATAAACTTCCACTATCACAAACAGCCTCGAAAGGACCCAGTGGTCTGTTGCTGTTTGAATTCCATCGTATACATCTGTTATATAAACTCCTGGGCAATTGTTTTTACCCCGGATGAGGCGAAGTACGTTTTCTTCAGGAGAATTGTTAACATATGCAACGATTTACCACTTACAGTAGTTGATAGCAGTACCATGATTACGTTTAAACATAGACCTGATGAATATTTTGCCTCGGATCCACGCCTAATTCTATAAGTTTACAAATCTCCCTCTTCGAAAAATCTTCACGTCTTTCTACTCCCACCACATAGATCATTGACTTTCTGATCTCTTTCACTATCACAAATAGAACAGTCATTGTCTGCCCAACAACCACAAACGCCTAACAACAACATAATAAGAAAAAAATGACCCTCCCAATACAATCCCACCTGAAGATGCTCAGGACTCAGTTCTTACACAAACTACTCCCTAATTAACCACCAAACCCCCGGTAGAAATTCAAAGCTTACCCCTGCCTCACACTTCAGCAACCTCTACTCACAGATCCTACACACCCCACCCTCAACCCCACCCCTAATAAACACAATGCTGACATAACACATACATACTAAAATGACCCGACAACCACGAAGCAACCGTCTTCCCAACACAGTCTTAAAAACCCACCCTACCAGACATACAGCCTTATGACACCACACTCCCCAGACAAACACGAGTCACACTTTCCCGTTTACGAGCTGGATATCACTCTCGCGCCAAGCCTCTAAAGGCTGTTAAGCATCCCCAAAGATGTCACTCGATTTTCTCATATGTGAAACACGACATCAGAAATATGGTGACCCGAAAATACGTTCATCCAGTGTCCGCAGTCTTCGCCGGTATGTATGTTTGTGTACATGAGAGGAAATATATTGATACAGAGGTGTACAAAGAACAGAGGTGTACAAAGATCGCTGATGGATCTTACAATTGCACCAAGAAGGAAATATATATTGTCCTCGAATGTGAAGTGGATAAGGATACTAGGTAATAGCATAAGGAATGGGTAAGAAAATTGAAACATATTCCCTTACACCAGTTCAGGGAAACACTGAAAACGAAAATAGAAATCAGATATGGGAGCATCGTGTTAGTGAAAACAACCCTGAGGAACCCAAGCTTATAGGAAATGAATCGGACGTCGTAAACTAAGTGGGGGACCAGAAATTGGAAACAGTATTGTTAACCTTAGACGCCATCACATGAAAATGAAATCATCACATGAAATGAATATAAAGCTAGAAGCTAGAACAGTAGTGATAGAAAGTCACATGTAGGAATGTAGGAAAGTTTGTTTCATGAGCATCAATCGTTTTAGAGGAGGGGAAAGCTATGTTAAGTCAAGAGAGACCTTACGGGGTGGGTGTTGCTTCAGAGTTTTACCAGTGTTACCTGTAGCGAGAAGAGACCCTCATAGACTGAATGATATATGACATCCACTGCCGCCCACATACTTCAGTCAGTCATTCGCGGAGGAAGGTTGATACGACCCAGTGCCCATCCACCCATGGTAAAGGCACTCAAGTAATGCCAGTGAGTAAAGCCAAGCTACAGCTACCAGAGAATGGACCATGATATCTCTCAAAGGACATTCCTATACTACATAAAGGAGCTCCTGTCTGTCCGTCTCCAGTCTGTAAACACGGCAAGGAACTTAAGCACGATGACTAATCCCCATACAATGTTGCCAACTGTTCATACATATCCTTAGAGATAGATATTAGTGGCTCCTGGGGTGAAATATTTACGTGAAAATACGTTACTAGTAAGCCTGAAATGTGGTGAGGTTTGGAGAAGGATAATGGGGAGATTAGTGGTTATACCAATGAACATTGCCATCGGGAGGCTAGAGAGGGTGTGAGTGGTGGTGGTGAGGGAAGGTGTGGTGGCCAGGGAGAGAGTGAGTGGTGGTAGTGAGGGAGGATGTGGTAGCTTTCTACAGGAGCAAAAAGACGTGGATCCGGAACGGCCCTAATCTATAAGGCACCGACCTGTCAAAGTTAGTAATGGGGATCGCGTGTCCACACAATCACTGGAAATGAATAGAAACGTTCTTATTCTTCTAAGTATAAAGCCCACAGATTAGGGTCTCATTAATTGTTAGTGCATTGAAATGTCGTCCCAAATTACATAACTGTATTGCAAGTGATAACAATGCTGTTTAGAAAAGCGATCGGCCTCGAGAATAGAAAACGCAGCACATTTCTTGTTAAAGAGTATCAGAATGTAGCCCGTCTGTTGAGGCTGTACGACCCTAGAGCACGATGACGCGACCCAGTGTATGATGACGTGCCCTTTCAACCTGACCGTTCAGGAGTCGCACCGTCGTACTCAAGGGTGTCAGCCAGAGATCACGTACCCTCGCTGTACCGTGCTTTTTTAAGGTCAAGCTGTCAGAGGTCAAGTTCACGGGGTCATCATGGTAGGACTAGGAGCGCTCTTTTCATGGGATAGCCGTGTAGCTCGAGGGCACCTACAGTTTATTTACCTTAGTGTGCGCAAGCTTACACAGTGTGGGGACGGACTCGGCCTCCTGATAGATTAGATCACAAGGTTATGAGGTTATTTATTATGCCGGGAACAACTGCCTGCCTGAAGGAAGCTGGGGGAGGAGGACGGTGGCCTGGGAGGGAAAGACTTGAGCCCAAGATGGAGCGGTGAATGGGAAGGGTGGAAGAGGCGTGTGGGCTGGGGAGGCGGGGGATGATAGAGAGAGAGAGAGAGAGAGAGAGAGAGAGAGAGAGAGAGAGAGAGAGAGAGAGAGAGAGAGAGAGAGAGAGAGAGAGAGAGAGAGAGTATCGTGTCATCAAGGGAGTCGAGAGGAGCGTGGGAATTAATGGGGACACAAATAACACAACAACATGAAGTGTAAGAGAGAGAGAGAGAGAGAGAGAGAGAGAGAGAGAGAGAGAGAGAGAGAGAGAGAGAGAGAGAGAGAGCTTGATATTGATGGTGGATGATAGGATGACATTTGATGAGGGCACGTTAGGTAAGGCTGACGTAACAAGGACGCTCTTGCGGAGTACAACGAGGAGCAACGCAACGCGGCAGCGAATGGAAGGGGTCGTCTCGACGTGTCCTCTCTCAGGGCTACACTGCTGTGTGACGAGGACGTGGTATTTCATAAGGCTCGGTTCACCTCTCATAAGGGGTGCTGGGTGTTAAGTAAGGCGTAACCCTCTCCCCCTAGTGCAGCTTGAACATGAAGGATTGATATAGACATTTATAACATAGGTAGCGATAAGGGCTGGGAAGGACGCCCCTGAGTTTGGGCTGCACGAGACGCCCTTAATGTAGTCATCAGGGCTGTTGAGGAGGGAGGACGGGGGGAACCCAAGTGCCATCCTCCCCCTCCTCCTCCTCATCCCCCGTCCATCAGGGGGGAAAGGCGTGGCCCGTTTAGCATACATATTGGACTGGGGACCCCCTCGCCTCCCCTCCTCCTCACCCTAGATCCCACCCCACCTTACCTGCTCCGCCCCGTCCCACCTGACTGGCCCCACCTGCCGAGCCTTGAGCAGGTTTTGTGTGTGTGTGTGTGTGTGTGTGTGTGTGTGTGTGTGTGTGTGTGTGTGTGTGTGTAATTTTGTTATTATTATTATGATTATTATTATTATTATTATTATTATTATTATTATTATTATTATTATTATTATAATTGTTAAGAGCAATACCTTCCTCTGCAGTGTTGTTATCTCGTAGTTTTACGTGTTTTCCTTTAGTATTTTTGTTGCCTAGAAATATAGCGTTATGGTGTGACTGGTGGTATAAGGTAAAAGCTGGTGGTGTGTTTGGTGTACAGTGTCGACTGCTGGTGTTACCAGGTGTAATGACGTGTGTGTGTGTGTGTGTGTATTATGTTGTTTGCGTGCCAGGGTAAGAGAGAGAGAGAGAGAGAGATTGTGGACAACTGTCTCAGGTGTGGTTAACGACTCCGTGTGCAGGGGTAGCATGGCATCAGACGGAGGGAGGGAAGGAGTGATGTACACGTGGCGGTAAAGAGGAGGGAGGACACGTGAAAAAGAAAAAAGAAATGAAATTCTCAGGAGATGAGGCAGGACACTGAGGAAAATGGAGGCTGGTCTTGGTGTAACGGGAGAAAAGACTGTGGAGAAGGTCTCGGTTAGTTATTAAGGAGGTGGAATGACAAGGTGGAAATGTTGTCAGGGAATATTGAAAAGGATGGAGGCACTGAGAAGGTCAGCACACAAGGTCTGGGTAGCACTGGCAAGGTCAGGATGCCGTGGAAAAAGGCTAAGTCACGCTGGAGAATGTCTTGTTGTACTGGGAAAAGCCAGCCAAGGTATATTGGACACGAACAGATTATAATGGGAAACTTTGGGCTACACTGGAAAAGATCAAGATGCGGTGGACATGATACACTGGAAAAAGTCGAGATGCAGTGGGAAAGGTCACGATACAGTGGGAAAGGTCACGATTCAGTGAGAAAGGTCAAGATGCAGTAGGAAAGGTCAAGGAAAGGTAAAAAATATCATGGAAGAGATCAAGATACACTCGAGTTACACTGGAAAATACCAAGACCTATTGGGAATAGATCAACACATGACGAGCAATATCAAGATGGCATCGGGAAAGATTGAGATCCACTGAAGATGATAAAGACATACGGAAAAGATCAAGTTATAATGGGAAAGATCTCAATCTAGTTGAGAAGATCAGGATTTGTTGTGGCGCATAAGTTGAGAAAGATCGCTGGGAGAGATAAGGATACATTGGAAAGGATAAAGCCGCGGTGGTAAAGATCAAGACAGAGTGGGAAACTTGAGATGTGCTCGGAAAAAACAAAACGTTTTGAGAGAGGAAGAGATACAGTGAGGGAAGAGTATGGTGTAATGAGGAAAGGTGAGCTATGTCAGAGGTCTTTGTCCTCGTCAAATAATGTTCCCCCCCAAGCAGTTTCCCCACCTGTCAATATCGCTCCGGTCATGTACCCACCAGCCAGTGTGCCTACCAGCCAGCGTGTCCACCAGCCAGTGTGCCTACCAGCCAGTGTGCCTACCAGCCAGTGTGCCTACCAGCCAGTGTACCTACCAGCCAGCGTGTCCACCAGCCAGTGTGCCTACCAGCCAGCGTGTCCACCAGCCAGTGTGCCTACCAGCCAGCGTGTCCACCAGCCAGTGTGCCTACCAGCCAGCGTGTCCACCAGCCAGTGTGCCTACCAGCCAGTTTGCCCACCAGTCAGTTTCGCCACCATTCACTGTCCCCCCAATTAGCCCACCAGTCACTGTCTCCTGTCATTGTCCCCACTAGTCGGTGCTCCCATCAGTCAGTGTCCCCACCAATCAAGTGTCCCCACCAGTCAAGTGTTTCCCACCAGTCAATGTTCCCACCAGTCAAGTGTCCCAACCAGTCAAGTGTTCTCACCAGTCAGGTGTTCCCACCAGTCAAGTGTTCCCACCAGTCAATGTTCCCACCAGTCAAGTGTTCCCACCTGTCAAGTGTTCCCACCAGTCAATGTTCCCACCAGTCAGGTGTCCCAACCAGTCAAGTGTTCCCACCAGTCAATGTTCCCACCAGTCAGGTGTCCCAACCAGTCAAGTGTTCCCACCAGTCAAGTGTTCCCACCAGTCAATGTTCCCACCAGTCAATGTTCCCACCAGTCAAGTGTCCCAACCAGTCAGTGTTCCCACCAGTCAAGTGTCCCAACCAGTCAATGTTCCCACCAGTCAAGTGTTCTCACCAGTCAAATGTTCCCACCAGTCAAATGTTCCCACCAGTCAATGTTCCCACCAGTCAAGTGTCCCACCAGTCAAATGTTCCCACCAGTCAATGTTCCCACCAGTCAATGTTCCCACCAGTCAAATGTTCCCACCAGTCAATGTTCCCACCAGTCAATGTTCCCACCAGTCAAGTGTCCCAACCAGTCAAGTGTTCTCACCAGTCAGGTGTTCCCACCAGTCAAGTGTTCCCACCAGTCAATGTTCCCACCAGTCAAGTGTTCCCACCAGTCAAGTGTTCCCACCAGTCAATGTTCCCACCAGTCAAGTGTCCCAACCAGTCAATGTTCCCACCAGTCAATGTTCCCACCAGTCAAGTGTCCCACCAGTCAAATGTTCCCACCAGTCAAATATTCCCACCAGTCAATGTTCCCACCAGTCAATGTTCCCACCAGTCAAATGTTCCCACCAGTCAAGTGTTCTCACCAGTCAATGTTCCCACCAGTCAAGTGTCCCAACCAGTCAATGTTCCCACCAGTCAATGTTCCCACCAGTCATGTGTTCCCACCAGTCAAGTGTCCCAACCAGTCAATGTTCCCACCAGTCAAGTGTTCCCACAAGTCAAGTGTCCCAACCAGTCAGTGTTCCCACCAGTCAAGTGTCCCAACCAGTCAATGTTCCCACCAGTCAAGTGTTCCCACCAGTCAAGTGTCCCAACCAGTCAGTGTTCCCACCAGTCAAGTGTCCCAACCAGTCAGTGTTCCCACCAGTCAAATGTTCCCACCAGTCAAGTGTCCCACCAGTCATGTGTTCCCACCAGTCAAGTGTTCTCACCAGTCAAATGTTCCCACCAGTCAAATGTTCCCACCAGTCAAGTGTCCCAACCAGTCAATGTTCCCACCAGTCAAGTGTTCCCACAAGTCAAGTGTCCCAACCAGTCAATGTTCCCACCAGTCAAGTGTCCCAACCAGTCAATGTTCCCACCAGTCAAGTGTTCCCACCAGTCAAGTGTCCCAACCAGTCAGTGTTCCCACCAGTCAAGTGTCCCAACCAGTCAGTGTTCCCACCAGTCAAATGTTCCCACCAGTCAAGTGTCCCACCAGTCATGTGTTCCCACCAGTCAAGTGTTCTCACCAGTCAAATGTTCCCACCAGTCAAATGTTCCCACCAGTCAAATGTTCCCACCAGTCAATGTTCCCACCAGTCAAATGTTCCCACCAGTCAATGTTCCCACCAGTCAAGTGTCCCAACCAGTCAAGTGTTCCCACCAGTCAAGTGTTTCCCACCAGTCAAGTGTTTCCCACCAGTCAAGTGTTTCCCACCAGTCAAGTGTCCCAACCAGTCAAGTGTTCCCACCAGTCAAGTGTTCCCACCAGTCAAGTGTCCCAACCAGTCAAGTGTTCCCACCAGTCAAGTGTTTCCCACCAGTCAAGTGTCCCAACCAGTCAGTGTTCCCACCAGTCAAATGTTCCCACCAGTCAAGTGTCCCACCAGTCATGTGTTCCCACCAGTCAAGTGTTCTCACCAGTCAAATGTTCCCACCAGTCAAATGTTCCCACCAGTCAAATGTTCCCACCAGTCAATGTTCCCACCAGTCAAATGTTCCCACCAGTCAATGTACCCACCAGTCAAGTGTCCCAACCAGTCAAGTGTTCCCACCAGTCAAGTGTTTCCCACCAGTCAAGTGTTTCCCACCAGTCAAGTGTTTCCCACCAGTCAAGTGTCCCAACCAGTCAAGTGTTCCCACCAGTCAAGTGTTCCCACCAGTCAAGTGTCCCAACCAGTCAAGTGTTCCCACCAGTCAGGACAGCATCGTTTGGTATGATTATCCAACTGCTTTTCTTGCTGTGGGAGGAAGGGCTGGGGGGAAGGGAAGGGAGAAAGTCAACCTCCCCAGCTCCCAAGACGTATGGCCTTTCCATGCTGAGCTACTCCCCAATCCCCTAACCGTCTAGCCTCCCCATGCTCAGTTACTCCCCAGTCCACAACCTGTTTGACTGTCCAAACTGAGCTAATTCTTACACCCCAGCCACCTGTCTTCCATATGGTTTATGTTTATACTGCAAAGGATACAAAACAGGGCACTGAGATCCGGACGAGAAATACTTTGTATGTCTCATCCTGTATTTTGTACTGTAATTTATTTTGTGGAACAACATCTACGACATGACATAACCCCCAGTCGGCAGACGTGCGAGGGAAACAGCACAAATGTACGGCAGTAATTAGAGGATGATAGGAAATTTATCTACACGGACCTCCAAGACCCAGACAACAGCTTGATGGAACACAACTTGGTTTCCTCGGGGCTTCGGAGCTTTTCGAGAGAAGAACCAGTCATCCATCAGTGCACATAGTGACTATCTCTTGGCACCAGAAGTACATCATCAGGCATGCCACTGCCACACTTCACTAACCCTGCACCACACATCTTGACACTCTACAGATGTCTTCTGTTTCCCCACTTTACCTTCCCTGACCGACCTGCTCTCTTCTCTCTCTCTCTCTCTCTCTCTCTCTCTCTCTCTCTCTCTCTCTCTCTCTCTCTCTCTCTCTCTCTCTCTCTCTCCCCTCCTAACCACCCCATCAAAAAAGAAAGTCAGGGTAGGGGAAGGGAACGAGGGTGGGGGAAGAAGACCTTGGTGTCCTGCCTCCTGACGGGATCTGTGGGTGAGGTTCGCCAGCGAGCATCGTAATCTGGCTAAGTACTTCTCCTCCTTTGGCATAAATTTGTAATAAAGGAATTTCCTCTTGATTTCAGAAATCATGTTTTCTAGATGATACGTAGACAAAGCATGTCAGGGATCGTATGGGTGATTGGGACTGTATTTACGTCTGTGGTTGAATGTCTTTGACATTCATGGGGAAAGGAGTCTTCGTGTACTGGATGTGCTGCATGCTGCATGACGGGAGGCAGTGCTCCGGTGAGGTCCCCTGACTGCCCACATGTACACCTCTCGCGCTACCAGCGCTACCTAGGGAAAGTGGGAAAAAGAATTACCCTGAAGGTATTATGAGGGAACTCTGGGTACACCAGTCAACGAGTGTGGGAAGACTCAAGGTATCCGAGAGTGTGCACGTCTTAGGGAATAACAAGACGGTCGTCGTCGACCATACAAACTGGCCAGGTGCCTCCCGCCAGCCGCCGCCAGGGGTTGTGTCTGCATTAGTGTTGCTCCTGTGTTGCAGTGCTGGTGGGTGTTGCGGAGGTTTCTACTATGGGGAGGCCCATCAGTAGGGTTAAGGTACGAGCTGACACAGAGGAACGGAATGAAACAGACACAGACAAATGGGTGGATATATATCTAACGTAAGCCAACGGGCCAAGGACCCCCGGTAGCCAAACTGAGCAGAGGAGCAACATGACGCCTTGGTCCCAGACCGGACCACAGGGGTAGAAGACATCCGAAACCATCATAAGGTGTACGTAAGGTAAGGTATGGTCCCAGATCGTGGGCCATCCGAAACCATCGTACGGTAAAGATAACGTCCCGGGGTGAGGTCTCGGACCGAATTATGGGGGTAGAAGACTTCCGAATCTATCGAAAGGTATACATAACGAAAAGTAAAGTATACATCACGTAAGGTAAGATATACATAGACAGACACGGATAGACACAGACGCAGACGCGTGGGAACACACCGTCTAACCCACACTATCTTACCGATGCTGCAGCATATCAAGGAAAAGTAAAAACTACACATGATTCTCTGAACTTTAAAAGAATTTCCGTGCTCAAAGAAGGTTTTAATTTCAACGAGAATAGCCTGAGCTTCATAATTTGTGCAAAACGTTCTGGTAATTCAAGTTTTAAAGAGTTTGACCGTGGGCGAACCTCACTGGTGAAGATGAGGGGGAAGTGTGGTGGTTGATGGCCTGTGGTGAGTGTGTGGGGCAGTGGAAGGAGTGTACGCGTGGAGGATGGGTGGAGATGTATAGCCAGGATGTAGGTGTATTGGCGGGGTGTGGATGTATAGGTAGGGTGTCCTTGTATTAAGAAGGTTTCAGGTGTGTTGGTTGGGTGTGGATGTATAGGTATGGCGTAGATGTACTGGTCAGGCTAAAGGTGTATTGGTAGAGTGTAGATGCATAGGTAGAGCGTGCATGTAGTCAGCTGGGTGAGGATGTTTAGGTAGGCTGTGCATGTATTGGGCAGGTTTTAGGAGTAATGGTCGGTTGAGTGTGGAATTTTAGGTGGCGTGTGGATATGTGTGCAAGGTACGAGTGTACGGCAGGTAGAGTGTGGATGTACGGCCGTCGAGCAAGTATCTCAGACCTCGTATATAAATCTCAGCAGAAAGTGGCCGTAGCGAAGACATACACATTACATTAGGCTCACCAACACCTGACAGACCCCATTTAAAAATAATGATAATAACGTCAAATTCCCGGGCTGAAGAACCCCCCTCCCAAATTGCGTTAGAATTTCTTTTGTTTATCCACTCAGAATCTCCCTTACCGCTCGTCCCGAGTGTTTAAGACAGTTTATGGCCTCCCGTTGTATATTACCACCCGCGAGGCGGCTACTGAAATAATTCCTAATCAGGGATTGGCAAGGTACATTGCGTTCGCCAAACACGGCACAAGTGTGCGAGAGTGACGGAGCTCAGCTCATACGAAGAGAAGACTCTCTAACACTACGTCTGCGGTGCGAAAATAACGCGGTTAAATTCACTAGTTGGCGCCCGGGAGGTACCTGGGCGAAGGAGGGCGAGAAAAATAGCTTATGTTAATAAGACGTGCATGGGAGTGGTAATGGGAGTCTCCCCCTTTGTTACCGTCGCCTGGGATGCTGTCAGGGGGAGGAGGGGGAGAGACGGGGTCTGGCTCCCCTGCATTAAGGGGAGAAGTAAGGTGCGCAGGAGTTAAGGAGATCTAAGGGAGCGAGAAAGGGGCCGGTGTTTGTATAAATGGGGAATAGAGAGATGTGAGGGGAGTGTTGTGGAGACAAGCTCTTACATAACGGAGGGGAGAGTGAGGCTCCGACCCGGGGTGACGACGGTGGTGTGAGGGGAGAGAGCTGAGGAAAGAGAGTGAGGGGATAGCTGAGGGGACAGGCTGTTAAATATAGTTATATGGAGCAGGTGTTGGACTTGAGCTATGGGGATGTGAGGGGAGACAGACGAAAAAGTTAGATAGTGTATAGCTTGAATATAGTAAGGTGTTGGGTTTAGATAGTGTATAGTCTGAATATAGTAAGGTGTTGGGGTTAGATAGTGTATAGCCTAAAAATAGTAAGGTGTTGTGGTTAGATGGTGTATAGCCAGAATATAGTAACGGTGTTGGGGTTGGATAGTGTATAACTTGAAAATAGCAAGATATTGGGGTTAGATAGTGTATAGCTTGAATCCAGTAAAGTATTGGAGTAAGAACTATGTAGGTGTGTGTGGGAAAATGAGTTAAAAGTGGTGGACATTGTAGCTATAGCTTAGAGGGCTTTTCACTGGGGACTATGGGGACTGGAGTGGGTGAAATTTAAGGACACTAAGACACTGGACCCGACTGAGAATTTTAAGAAGACTGAGAAATTTAAGCAGATTGAGAAATTCCGTCAGACTGAAAAAAAAAAAAAAAAATTGAGGAGACTGGGAAATATAAGAAGACTGGGAACTTTGAGCAGATTGAGAGACTGGAGCAGACTGAAAAATTGACCATACTGAGAAACTTGAGTATTGTAACTTGGATTTGAAATGAAGAATAAGCCGGATATTGCACGACCCGGATGTAGTTAGGTACCGATGTTGAGTAATGGATCTGCAGGCAGGCGAGCGAAACAGTTGGATGTTTCATAACGGGAACAGAGTTGGAAGTTTAATTGAAGTTGTGTGAAACTGAGGAGAGACTGAGGAATTTTTTTTTATATACTTTTTAGAGGAAAATTGAGGAAATTTTCTAGTTTATGAGAGAACCAGGGAACATTTTCATTGGGGGAGCACCACAATTTTTTTTTTTTTCCTATGGAAGGAACCACGGAAATTTGTCTCTCTTAAGGGAGAACTACAGAAATTTTTTCTGTAGGGGAGAACCAAGGACATTTGTCTTTGTGGGAGAACTGAGGATATCTCTGTGAGGCGGTAAAACAGACGTGTGTTTAACAAAAGGAGAACACACGTGGTCTTAGTGATCAAAACACTGGCTGTTCATCAGTATAACACACACAACTGTGCTGTTATATTCTAGTAGCTCGTTAGGATACTGGCTGGCTGTGATCATAACCTGGTTACACAGAACCCTGGGAGGGTTGTTAGGATAGTCGGTTCTCTCTGGTTATCCTGTGTCAGTTAACCAATTAGAACTTCGATTTGCCGTTTAGCAGAGACCTGGTTGGCTTTGTTTATCACTTACCTAATTAATTGATGGAATCGATAAGTTGATAATCCAGGTAGCTGTAATGTTAACTAATTTTCCTAGTCCTTTGATTGCCGTATCAGTTGGTATATTACTGAGGGAAATGGACTTCCTTGGCAGCATGTGAGTATTGTCGCTTGCTGAAGTTTCCCAACAGTTCCCCCCCAACCAACGTGTTCGCCAGCTGGCTAACAAACCTGCCGTCCAACCAACGAACAAAACCCGGCGTGAGATTCACGAAAACCCGCCATCATACCCAAACAACACCCAGCCAACAAACT
This sequence comes from Panulirus ornatus, assembly GCF_036320965.1. Classification (NCBI taxonomy): domain Eukaryota; kingdom Metazoa; phylum Arthropoda; class Malacostraca; order Decapoda; family Palinuridae; genus Panulirus; species Panulirus ornatus. Next base: position 36,560,043 of record NC_092238.1, on the reverse strand, counting down.
CAGTAAAACCCGCAACAAATTCCTCAGCAATTACCACTAGGATTCGCGAAAACCATTCTACCAATTCAAGAAAACCCAACCAACTAATTGAACAGATTCTTTAAAAAACTGCAAAAAATCTCCAACAATTTCCAAAACAAAACCCACCAGAAAAGTCTTCTAAACAGAACTAACCCAAAATTCTCGCAAAGACCCGCTGAAACCCTCCTCAACAAAACAAACCCCAAAAACCTCAATAAAACCCGCCAACAAACTCTTCGGCAAACGAAACCCGCTCACAAACTCCTCAACGAATTCCAGCAAAATTCCTCTACAGATTCCCTAGGTATTTTGAACTAACTTGAAACCCACCAAATAATTCTTCAATAAAACACACAACCACACTTAACACACCTTGCCAACAGACTCGTCAGCAACACCCGCCAACAACCTCCAACATAACCGTACGACAAACTCTTGAAACAGAACGCACTCACATGCCCAACAGAGTCCGTCAACCAGTTCCCCCAACAGAACACTCCAAGAAACTTCTACAGACAGGAGCTTATGCCACGACACACGTCCTACAACCTGTCTTGACAGCGAACTGACTGACGTGGTAGTGAAAACAGTCACAGCCAACGTTAGACACCTGGTCTACTGTTAGTACCTCACCAAACAACTGCCAGTAACCTCGAGTGACCTCATATCACTGCGAGGTATCTGGAGCAGGAAGAGTTCTGACCTTCGCTGCAGGGGATCTGTTATCCTCCCGAGGTCCACCGTAATGGACTTGGCAGGCACGTCCACTCAACTTGCCTCTTAAATACCCCTCCCCCCCTCCTCCAGGCAGCCAGTTTTCAGTCATGTGAGTCTTTAGCTCGTGGATACACAGGTGTTCTTGGCGCTTGGATTCGTCCACTATTTGATTACTGTTTTATGTCGATTCTGCGGGAATTCTTTGATGCCTCATTCTAATTACCTTCACTGCAGCCTCTCTGGCAGGACTCACGCTGGATATTGCTACTAGTTGTCTCGAGAACCAGCCTGTGCTAAGGGACCCTTGGCCATACTTCGTGCAACACAAAGCACATGGCGTGCTGCACAACCGCCCACTGACTTAAGACCTCGGTCACACCTCCCTTCTGCAGAAGCTCCATGAGATTCGGCGTCCACTCAGCTATCCCAAGGGGCGCCTGTCTCACCTCATGTACCTACACCAGCGTCGCGAGACTCCTGTCCACATCTCACCTTCTTACTTAACCCTGCAACACTTGTATCATCTTGCTCTGAAAACATCTTAGCAAAGCTCTTCAATATCAGATTCCTCGACAAAACCCGCCATTGTACACCACAAGCATTATTAAGAAACGCGCCACTAAACTCCCACACACACGACCCTCTCACAGACGAGAGAAAAACTCGGTCAGGTCGTCTTCCATCAAAACCTTAAACAGACTCGCGGAGACTCGCTGGCTATGTTAGGCCCACCACCACAATACTCCAGCTAGCTCCCAGCCAGGTCCACCAACGACCTCGTCACAACACATATATTTCAGAAACATTTTTTTTTTGGGGTCAGTTGTTGTGTGGTAGCGGAGTCCTTGGCTGTTGTGTGGGGTAATGAGGACGTCCGTCCATCTGTGTGTCACCCGGGTGGCGGCCGCACAACGAAGCCTTTATAACATAAAAGCTGTAGTTACGCGAGCGTCTCATTAGTCTAGTGGAGACGTCCCTCGTCGGAGGAATTTATGTAAAATAAAGATTTTAAGGTACTGGTAGGTAGAGGCTGGAGCTGGGCTTTGGCAACGAGGGGAAATAATTCATGATTTCTTGATGTTGAACGTTTTTTTATTTTCTTTTCCTCTTAAGTGCGTCGTCGGTACGACTCGAGGGTACTATGACGTGACTTATGACCCGATACTGTCTGATCTTAGACCAGGTCGTCATACCCAAGGGTCGTACTGTCGTGTTCAGCTCAAGAGAATGAAACAAACATCTGATCCATAGATCTGTGTCTAACAGTATCGGTAATGCCCGTTTACGATCAGCTAAGAGGAAGGAGGGACTCTGAAATATGTGGTGTTCGACAATTGTAAAAGATAATATTTCTGTAAGTCGTGGACAACCCTAAATCTATAAGTATTTAACCAAAACAACTGGATATAGGGGATTTATGACCGTCGAATACCGTTTGTCGAGAGGACTTGGCTCTGTTGGCAGACTAGAGAGAGAGAAATTCGAATAGTTGGTGTCTGGGTTTTGGAGAGTAAGAGAAAGAGTGAGGATGAGAATTAATGTGAACATGAGTAAGGTAATGAGGTGCAGCAGTGGGCCAGCCAGGTTGGTTTAAGTGTGAGTTTTAGTGGATGGGGGGAATCTAGAGTAGGTGTAGTGGGGGGATGGGGGTATCTAGAGTAGGTGTAGTGGGGGAATGGGGCATCTAGAGTAGGTGTAGTGGGGGGGGGGGTTATCTAGAGTAGGGGTTCTCAACCACCCTTACCCGTCGACCGCTAAGGATCGCCCTCACAATACGTGAACCATCCTGCGCTTTTGTTGAGGTTAGAGGCATAAATACTGAGGTTAAATCGCACCGTAATGTCTGTACGGTATGACTTGGTGTTGTACACAGAAACCAGAGGGACGAGGAGAAAAGAGAGCGAATTTAAACTGAATTTTTGTATACAGTCTCTTAAGAAATCGGAGACAATATATGTGTGGCAAGGTACAAAACGAATACTTAAGGTTTTATAGCGAAATTATGTACATACAGATATAAGTAATTAATGTATCCTTTTTTTTATATCGTGTAAAGATAACATGATTGGTGTTCTTGAAATTGTTTTGGCTTTTCCGTGGATGACCTGGAATATGATTCATAGACGACAGGTTAAGAACCCTTGACCCTAGAGGAAGCTGGATGCGTTAGGTACCTGGGAGTGGACATGGCAGCGGATGGAGCCATGCGGGCGGACGCTGGTCATAGGGCTGGGCAGAGGGGGCAAAGGTCCTGGGTGTTCAAAGGAGTCAGTGGCTGTTAGGGCGAAGATAGGCATGTTTGAAGGCTACAGTAGCGCTGCCTGTGTCGTATGGACGTGTGAGTGTTGGGCCCTGAATGAAAGAAAGAAAGGAGGAGGGTGAACGTGTTGGGAAGTGAAATGCCTGGGGACGATACCCTGTGTGTGGGGTGACGTCGGTTGATCACGGAAAGAATGACGGTGCAGGAGCGAGGTGTGGTAGCTGCCGCTGGGCTGAGTGTGGTGAAACAGTTCGGTCATATAGAGAGGATGATCAGAACAAGATCAGAACAAAGGAAGGAGTAACACTATTCCTGAAACAGGAGTTGTGGGAGTATGTGATAGAGTGTAAGAAAGTAAACTCTAGATTGATATGGGTAAAACTGAAAGTGCACGGAGAGAGATGGGTAATTATTGGGGCCTATTCATCTGGGCATGAGAAGAAAAATCATGAGAGGCAAGAGTTTTGGGAGCACCTGAGTGACTGTGTAAGTGACCGGGTTATAGTGATGGGTGATTTGAATGCAAAGGTGAGTAATGTGGCAGTTGAGGGAATAATTGGTGTACATGGGCTGTTCAGTGCTGTAAATGGAAATGGTGAAGAGCTTGTAGATTTGTGTGCTGAAAAGGGACTGATGATTGGGAATTGATAAGCGCGCGAAAGAGAGACATTTGGATGTCAGTGTGCTAAGAGGTGCAACCGGAGGGATATCTGGTTATTATCTTGTGAGGCGAAGGTGAAGATTTGTAGAGATTTTCAGAAAAGAAGAGAAAATGTTGGGGTGAAGAGAGTGGTGAGAGTAAGTGAGTTTGGGAAGGAGACTTGTGTGAGGAAGTACCAGGAGAGATTGAGTACAGAATGGAAAAAGGTGAGAACAAAGGAGGTAAGGGGAGTGGGGTAGGAATGGGATGTATTTAGGGAATCAGTGATGGCTTGCGCAAAAGATGCTTGTGGCATGAGAAGCGTGGGAGGTGGGCAGATTAGAAAGGGTGGTGAGTAGTGGGATGAAGAAGTAAGATTGTTAGTGAAAGAGAAGAGAGAGGCATTTGGACGATTTTTGCAGGGAAATAATGCAAATGACTGGGAGATGTATGAAACAAAGAGGCAAGAGGTCAAGAGAAAGGTGCAAGAGGTGAAAAAGATTGCAAATGAGAGTTGGGGTGAGAGTGTATCACTAGAATAAAAAGATGTTTTGGAAGGAGGTAAATAAAGTGCGTAAGACAAGAGAACAAATGGGAACATCGGTGAAAGGGGCTAATGGGGAGGTAGTAACAAGTAGATGGAGATGGAGATGGAGTGAGTATTTTGAAGGTTTGTTGAATGTGTTAGATGATAGAGTGGCAGATATAGGGTGTTATGGTCGAGGTGGTGTGCGAAGTGAGAGAGTCAGGGAGAATGATTTGATAAACAGAGAAGAGGTAGTGAAAGCTTTGCGGAAGATGAAAGCCGGCAAGGCGGAGGGTTTGGATGGTATTGCAGTGGAATTTATTAAAAAAGGGGGTGACTGTTTTGTTGACTGGTTGGTGAGGATATTCAATGTATTTATGGCTCATGGTGAACTGCCTGAGGATTGCGGAATGCATGCATAGTGCCGTAGTACAAAGGCACAGGGGATAAAGGTGAGTGTTCAAATTACAGAGGTATAAGTGTGTCGGGTACTCCTGGGAAATTAAATGGGAGGGTATTGATTGAGAGGGTGAAGGCATTCACAGAGCATCAGATTGGGGAAGAGCAGTGTGGTTTCAGAAGTGGCAGAGGATGTGTGGATCAGGTGTTTGCTTTGAAGAATGCATGTGAAAATACTTAGAAAAACAAATGGATTTGTATGTAGCATTTATGGATCTGGAGAAGGCATATGATAGAGTTGATAGAGATGCTCTGTAGAAGGTATTAAGAGTATATGGTGTGGAAGGCAAGTTGCTAGAGGCAGTGAAAAGTTTTTATCGAAGATGTAAGGTATGTGTGCGAGTAGGAAGAGAGGAAAGTGACTGGATCCCAGTGAATGTCCGTTTGCGGAAAGGGTGCTTGATGTCTCCATGGTTCTTTAATTTGTTAATGGATGGAGTTGTTAAGGAGGTGAATGCAAGAGTTTTGGAGAGAGGAGCAAGTATGCAGTCTGTTGTGGATGAGAGGGCCTGGGATGTGAGTCAGTTGTTCGCTGATACATCGCTGGTGGCTGATTCGGGTGAGACACTGCAGAAGCTGGTGACTGAGTTTGGTAAAGTGTGTGAAAAAAGAAAGCTGAGAGTACATAAATGTTAATAAGAGCAAGGTTATTAGGTACAGTAGGGTTGAGGGTCAAGTCAAGTGGGAGGTAAGTTTGAATGGAGAAAAACTGGAGGAAGTAAAGTGTTTTAGATATCTGGAGTGGATTTGGTAGCGGATGGAACCATGGAAGCGGAAGTGAGTCACAGGGAGGAGGAGGGGGCGAAGGCTATGGGAGCGTTGAAGAATGTGTGGAAGGCGAGAAAGTTATCTCGGGAAGCAAAAATGGGTATGTTTGAAGGAATAATGGTTCCAACAGTGTTATATTGTTGCGAGGCGTGGGCTATAGATAGGGATGTGCGGAGGGGGGTGGATGTGTTGGAAATGAGATGTTTGAGGACCATATGTAATGTGAGGTGGTTTGATCGAGTAAGTAATGAAAGGGTAAGAGAGATGTGTGGTAGTAAAAGGAGTGTTGTTGAAAGAGCAGAAGAGGGTGTATTGAAATGGTTTGGTCACATGAAGAGAATGAGTGAGGAAAGATTGACAAAGGGGATATATGTGTCAGAGGTGGAGGGAACGAGAAGTGGGAGACCAAATTGGAGGTGGAAAGATGGAGTGAAAAAGATTTTGAGCGATCGGGGCCTGAAATGCAGGAGGGTGCAAGGCGTGCAAGGAATAGAGTGAATTGGAACGATGTGGTATACCGGGGTCGACGTGCTGCCAATGGATTGAACCAGGGCATGTGAAGAGTCTGGGGTAAACCATGGAAAGTTCTGTGGGGCCTGGATGTGGAAATGGAGCTGTGGTTTCGGTGCATTATACATGACAGCTAGAGACTGAATGTAAACGATTGTGGCCTTTGTTGTCTTTTCCTAACGCTACCTCGCGCACATGCGGGGGGTGGGGGTTGTTATTTTATGTGTGGCGGGGTGGCGACGGGAATGAATAGAGGCAGCAAGTTTGAATTATGTACATGTGTATATATGTACATGTCTGTATATGTACATGTATGTTTACGTTGAAATGTATAGGTATGTATGTGTTCGTGTGTGGACGTGTATGTATATACATGTGTATGTGGGGGGGTTGCGCCATTCTTTCCTCTGTTTCCTTGCGCTACCTCGCTAACGCGGGAGACAGCGACAATGTATAATGAATGAATAAATGAATATATATATATATATATATATATATATATATATATATATATATATATATATATATATATATATATTTTTTTTTTTTTTTTTTTATACTTTGTCGCTGTCTCCCGCGTTTGCGAGGTAGCGCAAGGAACAGACGAAAGAAATGGCCCAACCCTCCCCATACACATGTACATACACACGTCCACACACGCAAATATACATACCTACACAGCTTTCCATGGTTTACCCCAGACGCTTCACATGCCTTGATTCAATCCACTGACAGCACGTCAACCCCGGTATACCACATCGCTCCAGTTCACTCTATTCCTTGCCCTCCTTTCACCCTCCTGCATGTTCAGGCCCCGATCACACAAAATCTTTTCACTCCATCTTTCCACCTCCAATTTGGTCTCCCACTTCTCCTCGTTCCCTCCACCTCCGACACATATACCCTCTTGGTCAATCTTTCCTCACTCATCCTCTCCATGTGCCCAAACCACTTCAAAACACCCTCTTCTGCTCTCTCAACCACGCTCTTTTTATTTCCACACATCTCTCTTACCCTTACGTTACTCACTCGATCAAACCACCTCACACCACACATTGTCCTCAAACATCTCATTTCCAGCACATCCATCCTCCTGCGCACAACTCTATCCATAGCCCACGCCTCGCAACCATACAACATTGTTGGAACCACTATTCCTTCAAACATACCCATTTTTGCTTTCCGAGATAATGTTCTCGACTTCCACATTCTTCAGGGCCCCCAGAATTTTCGCCCCCTCCCCCACCCTATGATCCACTTCCGCTTCCATGGTTCCATCCGCTGCCAGATCCACACCCAGATATCTAAAACACTTCACTTCCTCCAGTTTTTCTCCATTCAAACTCACCTCCCAATTGACTTGACCCTCAACCCTACTGTACCTAATAACCTTGCTCTTATTCACATTTACTCTTAACTTTCTTCTTCCACACACTTTACCAAACTCAGTCACCAGCTTCTGCAGTTTCTCACATGAATCAGCCACCAGCGCTGTATCATCAGCGAACAACAACTGACTCACTTCCCAAGCTCTCTCATCCCCAACAGACTTCATACTTGCCCCTCTTTCCAAAACTCTTGCATTTACCTCCCTAACAACCCCATCCATAAACAAATTAAACAACCATGGAGACATCACACACCCCTGCCGCAAACCTACATTCACTGAGAACCAATCACTTTCCTCTCTTCCTACACGTACATATGCCTTACATCCTCGATAAAAACTTTTCACTGCTTCTAACAACTTTCCTCCCACACCATATATTCTTAATACCTTCCACAGAGCATCTCTATCAACTCTATCATATGCCTTCTCCAGATCCATAAATGCTACATACAAATCCATTTGCTTTTCTAAGTATTTCTCACATACATTCTTCAAAGCAAACACCTGATCCACACATCCTCTACCACTTCTGAAACCACACTGCTCTTCCCCAATCTGATGCTCTGTACATGCCTTCACCCTCTCAATCAATACCCTCCCATATAATTTACCAGGAATACTCAACAAACTTATACCTCTGTAATTTGAGCATTCACTCTTATCCCCTTTGCCTTTGTACAATGGCACTATGCACGCATTCCGCCAATCCTCAGGCACCTCACCATGAGTCATACATACATTAAATAACCTTACCAACCAGTCAACAATACAGTCACCCCCTTTTTTAATAAATTCCACTGCAATACCATCCAAACCTGCTGCCTTGCCGGCTTTCATCTTCCGCAAAGCTTTCACTACCTCTTCTCTGTTTACCAAATCATTTTCCCTAACCCTCTCACTTTGCACACCACCTCGACCAAAACACCCTATATCTGCCACTCTATCATCAAACACATTCAACAAACCTTCAAAATACTCACTCCATCTCCTTCTCACATCACCAC
>NC_092238.1:36329248-36546748 GCF_036320965.1 Panulirus ornatus | reverse complement strand
CTTGCCCCTCTTTCCAAAACTCTTGCATTCACCTCCCTAACAACCTCATCCATAAACAAATTAAACAACCATGGAGACATCACACACCCCTGCCGTAAACCTACATTCACTGAGAACCAATCACTTTCCTCTCTTCCTACCCGTACACACGCCTTATGTCCTCGTTAAAAACTTTTCACTGCTTCTAACAACTTGCCTCCCTCACCATATACTCTTAATACCTTCCACAGAGCATCTCTATCAACTCTATCATATGCCTTCTCCAAATCCATAAATGCTACATACAAATCCATTTGCTTTTCTAAGCATTCCTCACACACATTCTTCAAAGCAAACACCTGATCCACACATCCTCTGCCACTTCTGAAACGACACTGCTCTTCACCAATCTGATGCTCTGTACATGCCTTCACCCTCTCAGTCAATACCCTCCCGTATAATTTACCAGGAATACTCAACAAACTTACACCTCTGTAATTTGAGCACTCACTTTTATCCCCTTTGCCTTTGTACAATGGCACTACGGAAGGATTCCGCCAATCCTCAGGCACCTCACCATGAGTCATACATACATGAAATAACCTTACCAACCAGTCAACAATACAGTCATCCCCCCCCCTTTTTTTTTTAATAAATTCCACTGCAATACCATCCAAACCCGCTGCCTTGCCGGCTTTCATCTTCTGCAAAGCTTTTACTACCTCTTCTCTGTTTACCTTTATATATATATATATATATATATATATATATATATATATATATATATATATATATATATATATATATATATATATATATATGTCAAAGGGCTCTAATCTTGGAAAGATCATGGACAGGAGTAATCATGTGTTTTTCTGAGCTCACAACACATGAAGGGCCTTTCGTGCCGTAAGCTAAGCTGACAGCATCACTGACACTGAACAACACTGTGCAGAACATGGGCATCTCGAGACACTGGTCACCAACCTCCAGACGCTGATTCAGCGGAACTCTGGAAGACACGAAGCAAGAGAACGGGGTCCCCACACGTGGGATATAAGAAAATATGATGAAGGAGTCGGGGATGGAGAGGAGTGAGGGGCGATAGCTTCCCGCGGGGCGCCGTCGTCGACGAGCAGAAATGAGGCGGGGAAAATGACCTGTGGGATGTAAACACCAACAGCCTCCTTCAGCGTCGGGTACCGGAGGGCGGGTCGTGGGTGAGACCTGAACCCCTGCCAGGTAGGGACGATCTACCAACACCATGTGCGTCAGGCAACTGAGGAAGAAGGGCTGCTGGTAGGTCTTGGGTTTGTGCCAACGGCATCCTCCAGCACCGCAACTGTAAGTAAGGCTAAATTCAACCTGGTCAGCTCCACAGGACAACGCTCAGCAGAGATTCTCATACCAAAACGTAAGGTATTTCAGATCATGCCATCTAGCTAAGACTCTCCTGACGAAGTTCTTAACGAAAACCCGCAAGAAGGAAACCTACTTTATCCCTCTCAGGAGATTATTTCTCCCGAGTTAAACCTTGTAATCAAGACTATCCACGTAATTCCGTCGTGTCAACTTCTTGATGTTAGCTGACCACTGTATGACCTTTCCCCGCGCCCGGCCTCAGGGTAAACTTTGTATGACCTTCCCCACGCACGACCTCAGGATAAGCTTAGTACCACCTTCCCCACATATAACCCTCAGGGTAAGATATGCACGACCTCTCCTACGCACGACCCTCATAGTAAACTTTGCACTACCTCACCCACGCACGACCCTCACGGTAAACTTGTCCCAGCCCTCCATAACAAGGGTTATACCTCCCTGGTAAACCTCACACATAAATCATCTCCAGAAAATCCCTCCGAGTTAAAAAAAAAAAAAGAATCAGATAACCCTTGCAGGCAGAACCATTTAAGTAAACCCTCCACGTATCTTTCTCCTTCAAGTAAACACTCCAAGTAAACCCTCCATAAAAAACCCTGTACTTAACCTCCATGTCAATTCTTCAGACAAAGCCACCAAAACCCGACACTCCACATCAACTAAAACAGTTTCAGAGAAAAAAAAAAAAATATACACAAAACTTGGAGTTAAACCCAAGGATTAAATCCCCTCAGGTAAATCCCCAGGTAATCCCTCAGGTGGTACACCAAGGCACTCGCTAATCCAGTGTGGGTGATGAGTTCCACGTACAGGCAGGCCAGCCGGGCCAGACCACCACCTGGCTGCTGTCTGTCTGTCTGTGTGGCCGGCCACCAGGGTATGAAGCACTCGGCAATACCCAGCACCCTGATCCTTATAAGGCTATGGTGGGGAAGGGGGGATGGGACATTCTGCATCATCCACTAATGATATTCATCATTTCCCGGCCAGGTTTAATTTCATACAGATAAATACACAAACAAGCACTGGCGTGTTGAAACAATAAAGAAATCTCTCTCTCTCTCTCTCTCTCTCTCTCTCTCTCTCTCTCTCTCTCTCTCTCTCTCTCTCTCTCTCTCTCTCTCTCACGTATGAATACGTACATGTGTATATATGTATTTGTATGTATATGTATATATGTGTATGTACGTATATATATATATATATATATATATATATATATATATATATATATATATATATATATATATATATATGTTATCATTGTGCGCGAGGTGGCGCAAGGAAACAACCCACCCACATACACTTGTATATACATACACGTCCACACACGCACATATACATACCTATACATTTCAACGTATACATACATATACATACACAGACATATACAAATATACACATGTACATAATTCATACTTGCTGTTTTTATTCATTCCCGTCGCCACCCGGTCTCGTGCATCAAAACTGCAAACACACTCACTCAGTTGCTCCCAAAACACTTGCCTCTCATGATCTTTCTTTTCATGCCCAGGTGCAGATGCCCAAATAATCACTCATCTCTCTCCATCCACTTTCAGTTTTACCCATATTAATCTAGAGTTTACTTTCTTACACTCTATCACATACTCCCACAACTCCTGCTTCAGGAGTAGTGCTGCTCCTTCCTTTGCTCTTGTCCTCTCACCAACCTCTGACTTTACTCCCAAATCATTCCCAAGCCACTCTTCCTTTACCCTTGAGTTTTGCTTCACTCAGAGCCAAAACATCTAGGTTCCTTTCCTCAAACATACTACCTATCTCTACTTTTTTCTCACCTTGGTTACATTCACACACATTTAGACACCCCAATCTGAGCCTCCGAGGAGGATGAGCACTCCCCGCGTGACTCCTTCTTCTGTTTCCCCTTTTAGAAAGTTAAAATACAAGGAGGGAATGGTTTCTAGTCCCCCGCTTCCGTCCCCTTTAGTCCCTTTCTACGACACACGGGGAATGCCTGGGAAGTATTCTTTTTCCCCTATCCTCTACATATATATATATATATATATATATATATATATATATATATATATATATATATATATATATATATATATATGTAAAGCGATAGTTAGATTGTTGCAGTGCCTATGGTTTCATATATGTGTTTGTATTTGTATGAAATTGAATGTTTCGTTTATTGCAGGATGCTGGAATGTTGGTAAAATCAGACTTTTTCCCATAAGGTAAATTTTAGTCTTCAGTAAAAAAAATGAAATATACATATATTTTTCGTTTGGATGGATACGAACTGTGTATATTTCATTTCTCTCGTTCACTCAGACTGATGTCTGATTTTGCACGTTTCACGTAACTATCACGTCCATCCTCAAGTGATACGAGGCTAGTTGAACACCCTCTATTGAATATGACATATGGGGAGATTGGGATTTCATGAGTCATTTATGTCGTAAGAATGAGGTGGTGAAGATGGTTGGTACTGCGGACTCTGGGTAGGTGTTGGCTTGACTACTTGGACAACGATCTTCCTACTTGTACTGTCGACTGTAAGGGAGTATGGGGTTTTAAGCTCATTGTAGCTTGTGTGTTAGGTTTCCTGGCTGTTGCACACTTGGACGGATGTTCGATTCTCGGGGTATATTGGTTAATAGTTTGAAGTGAGAGTATCATTAAATTTTTAGAGAGAATAAAAAAGATGTTTTGGAAGGAGGTAAATAAAGTGTGTAAGATATAGGGGCAAATGGGAACATCAGTGAAGGGGGCTAATAGGGAGGTGATAACAAGTAGTGGTGATGTGAGAAGGAGATGGAGTGAGTATTTTGAAGGTTTGTTGAATGTGTTTGATGATAGAGTGGCAGATATAGGGTGTTTTGGTCGAGGTGGTGTTTAAAGTGAGAGGGTTAGGGAGAATGATTTGGTAAACAGAGAAGAGGTGGTAAAAGCTTTGCGGAAGATGAAAGCCAGCAAGGCAGCGGGTTTGGATGATATTGCAGTGGAATTTGTTAAAAAAGGGGGTGACTGTATTGTTGACTGGTTGGTAAGGTTATTTGATGTATGTATGACTCATGGCGAGGTGCCTGAGGACTGGCGGTAAACCATGGAAAGTTCTGTGGGGCCTGGATGTGGAAAGAGAGCTGTGGTTTCGGTGCTTTATACATGACAGCTAGAGACTGAGTGTGAAGGAACGTATCCTTTGTTGTCTTTTCTTAGCGCTTCCTCGCGCACATGTGGGGGAAGGGGGTTTTCACTTCATTGGTGGCGGGGTGGCGACGGGAATGAATAAGGGCAGACAGTATGAATTATGTACATGTGTATATATGTATATGTCTGTGTGTGTACATGTATATATATGTATACGTTGAGATGTATAGATATGTATATTTGCTGTGTGTGGACGTGTATGTACGTACATGTGTATTTGGGTGGGTTGGGCCATTCTTTCGTCTGTTTCCTTGCGCTACCTCGCTAATGCGGGAGACAGCGACAAAGTATGATATAATATATATATATATATATATATATATATATATATATATATATATATATATATATATATATATATATATATCTTTCTTTCTTTCAAACTATTCGCCATTTCCCGCGTTAGCGAGGTAGCGTTAAGAACAGATGACTGGACCTTTAAGGGAATATCCTCACCTGGCCCCCTTCTATGTTCCTTCTTTTGGAAAATTAAAAAAAAACGAGAGGGATGGATTTCCAGCCCCCCGCTCCCTTCCCTTTTAGTCGCCTTCTACAACACGCAGGGAATACGTGGGAAGTATTCTTTCTCCCCAATCCCCAGGGATAATATATATATATATATATATATATATATATATATATATATATATATATATATATATATATATATATATAATATATATATATATATATATATATATATATATATATATATATATATATATATATATATGTAATATATATATATATACATATATATATATATATATATATATATATATATATATATATATATATATATATATATAATATATATATATATATATATATATATATATATATATATATATATATATGTAATATATATATATATATATATATATATATATATATATATATATATATATATATATATATATATATATATATATATATAATATATATATATATATATATATATATATATATATATATATATATATATATATATATATATATATATATATATATATATATATATATATATATATATATATATATATATATATATATATATATATATATTATCCCTGGGGATAGGGGATTAAGAATACTTCCCACGTATTCCCTGCGTGTCATAGAAGGCGACTAAAAGGGGAGGGAGCGGGGGGGCTGGAAATCCTCCCCTCTCGTTTTTTTTTTTTTTTTCCAAAAAGAAGGAACAGAGGGGGCCAGGTGAGGATATTCCAAAAAAAGGCCCAGTCCTCTGTTCTTAACGCTACCTCGCTAACGCGGGAAATGGTGAATAGTTTAAAAGAAAAAAAAAATGTATATATATATATATATATATATATATATATATATATATATATATATATATATATATATATACATACATATATATATTAATCTCTCGCACACGAAGGCACGACTTGATGGATATGATGGCCTGACCTTTGACCTGTCCTAAATGTCAAAAGGTCAGGCCATCATTACCAAGGGTTGTCCCGTCGTGTTTGAGGGTCGTACCGTCGTATTTAAGGGCAGTACCATCATATTTAAGGGTCTTACTGTCGTATTTCAGGGTCGTAAGATATAAGGAAGATGTATAGATCATTTATGTTCTGTAGCTGATTGTGGCCTCCTTGTCATGGAAGCCGCAGACATCACACAGCCTTCCACGTAGATGTGATTGACTGTGCCGTTAATAACAATAGCCCACGAGTCTGTACACCCACTCGTACCAACTTTACGAAAAAAAAGAGGGTCATTAAAAAGACTTCCTTCGTTATAGGTTGGTCTCTATGATGTCTGTATTCATTTAACCGAGAGAGAGAGAGAGAGAGAGAGAGAGAGAGAGAGAGAGAGAGAGAGAGAGAGAGAGAAATATCAAGTCCTTCAATGTTTACGTTACCTTCTTCTCCTCTCCAATTGGTATGTGAGGAGGTTGGCAGGGGCATGTTTACTGGCTCATGGCTTCGCCGCGCAAGGCGTCCGTCCGTCCCTCCCTCCCTCGCCTGCGGTTCATCACATTTGATTTGTGCCTGGATCCCATTGGCTCGCCAGGCCTGCCTTCCCTGGGAAGCTGGTGTCGTTAAAGGACGTTCCCTCTCATACAGGTGTTATAGCAACATGGTGCTGGCAGAGAGCGGTCTCGTGATGATATATATGAGTATCTTGATATACTGAAGAAACGTGTGTGTGGGTAGGCGAACGTCAGAGGTTTATATGTAAATATATATATATATATATATATATATATATATATATATATATATATATATATATATATATATATGATTATTGTGTGGCCGTTGGCAACTCAGGGGTGGGCCAATTTGATAACTGTGTCTTTCCCTACATCTGGAAGCTTTGGAACTCTACCCTCTTACGTCTTCCCAATAACTATGACTTTGCACATTCTAAAAGACATATTTTTCGCTTCCTTCAAAATTCGTAAATATTTTTCCTTGTCTGTTATTTTCCCCTTTCATTAACTTATCTATATTTCAATTAAGGCCCGGCCTTGATTTGGACTTTTGTCCGTGACTGGAGCCTCTAACGAAAAAAAGTGTCGAAAATTTACAAGAAACACGTGACTTCAGTTCGAAGTGCTTTCGTGTACTAGTTACAGAGAGTTCTTTGATGATGTAGTAATACAGGAAAGCGTCCAGGAATCTCGTGTTTCCTTTTCTTAGTGGTGTTCCTGTGTATATGTTACAAACAAACAGCTGTATTTCTTCTCCTTTGTTAACATATATTGCTGTGGTATTCGTCAAATGAATGAAAACGTGGAAGATAGAGATTTAGGAAAAAAAGCACATGTATATATTTTTATACTTGATCATCGTTTCCCGCGTTAGCGAGGTAGCTTCGGGAGAGACGAAGGAAGACCGCTGTCGCTCACATGCATTCTCTAGCTGTCCTGTGTAATGCACTAGAATCATAGCTTCCTACCACAATTAGGCTTCACAGATCTCCGACCGCTTCACCTGTCCTAGTTCAGTCCATTGAGAGAATGTCGACCCCCATATATCACATGATTTCAATTTGCTCAGTCTCGTGCACTCCCTTCAACCTCCTGCATGTTCAGGCCTCGATCATAAAATCTTTTTCACTCCATCCTTCCACATCCAGTTTTGTCTCCCGCTTCTCTTGTTCCCTCCACCTTTGACACATATATCCTCTTTGTCAACCTTTCTTCATTGGTTCTCTCCATATGTGTAAGCCATTTTAACACATCCTCTTCAGCTCTCTCAACCACACTCTTTTTATTACTACACATCTCTCTCACCCTTTCAATACTTACTGGATCAAACCACCTCACACCACATATTGTCCTCAAACATTTGATTTCCTGCACATCCATCGTCCTCCGTGCATCCTCGTCTATTATAGCCTAGGCCTCGCAACCATAATATATTGCTGGAAGTACTATTCCTTCAGACATACCCATTTTTGCCCACAGATAACGACCTCTCTTTCCACACATTCTTGAGTGCTTCCAGAACCTTTGCCCCCTGAAACACACACACACACACACACACACACACAACACAAGCACACACACAAATAAACACACACACACACACATATATATATATATATATATATATATATATATATATATATATATATATATATATATATATATTTTTTTTTTTTTTTTTTTTTTTTTTTATACTTTGTCGCTGTCTCCCGCGTTTGCGAGGTAGCGCAAGGAAACAGACGAAAGAAATGGCCCAACCCCCCCCCCCCCATACACATGTACATACACGTCCACACACGCAAATATACATACCTACACAGCTTTCCATGGTTTACCCCAGACGCTTCACATGCCTTGCTTCAATCCACTGACAGCACGTCAACCCCTGTATACCACATCGCTCCAATTCACTCTATTCTTGCCCTCCTTTCACCCTCCTGCATGTTCAGGCCCCGATCACACAAAATCTTTTTCACTCCATCTTTCCACCTCCAATTTGGTCTCCCTCTTCTCCTCGTTCCCTCCACCTCCGACACATATATCCTCTTGGTCAATCTCTCCTCACTCATTCTCTCCATGTGCCCAAACCATTTCAAAACACCCTCTTCTGCTCTCTCGACCACGCTCTTTTTATTTCCACACATCTCTCTTACCCTTACGTTACTTACTCGATCAAACCACCTCACACCACACATTGTCCTCAAACATCTCATTTCCAGCACATCCATCCTCCTGCGCACATCTCTATCCATAGCCCACGCCTCGCAACCATACAGCATTGTTGGAACCACTATTCCTCAAACATACCCATTTTTGCTTTCCGAGATAATGTTCTCGACTTCCACACATTTTTCAAGGCTCCCAAAATTTTCGCCCCCTCCCCCACCCTATGATCCACTTCCGCTTCCATGGTTCCATCCGCTGACAGATCCACTCCCAGATATCTAAAACACTTCACTTCCTCCAGTTTTTCTCCATTCAAACTCACCTCCCAATTGACTTGACCCTCACCCCTACTGTACCTAATAACCTTGCTCTTATTCACATTTACTCTCAACTTTCTTCTTCCACACACTTTACCAAACTCAGTCACCAGCTTCTGCAGTTTCTCACATGAATCAGCCACCAGCGCTGTATCATCAGCGAACAACAATTGACTCACTTCCCAAGCTCTCTCATCCCCAACAGACTTCATACTTGCCCCTCTTTCCAGGACTCTTGCATTTACCTCCTTTACAACCCCATCCATAAACAAATTAAACAACCATGGAGACATCACACACCCCTGCCGCAAACCTACATTCACTGAGAACCAATCACTTTCCTCTCTTCCTACACGTACACATGCCTTACATCCTCGATAAAAACTTTTCACTGCTTCTAACAACTTGCCTCCCACACCATATATTCTTAATACCTTCCACAGAGCATCTCTATCAACTCTATCATATGCCTTCTCCAGATCCATAAATGCTACATACAAATCCATTTGCTTTTCTAAGTATTTCTCACATACATTCTTCAAAGCAAACACCTGATCCACACATCCTCTACCACTTCTGAAACCGTAACTGTAACGTTCTGTGAACGGATTACAGAATAACTCACTGAATATATAAAAGAGTTTAGCTCAGAATTTTTGCGGGATACTGTAACTGACTGTGTGTAAAGACAAGTAACTCATTATGTACAGAGAACCCCGTGTAACTGACTTCACACATCCACAGTGTAACTCATCACGGTTACGAAACGCGTTACAAATGCGCATTCGCCTGTTACATTGTCGGAGGCGATACTAGTGTGAGTATTGGTGACCATTTGACCTGCATTAACGTACACGATTAGTACGACCGAATATGATAATCAAAGGAAGTGATCTCTGCATTTAGTGGGTGAGGGAAAGTCTTGCCTTGAGGAGAGTCTTGTGGTGTGCGGCGCCGGAAGCTGCCACTTCAGGAGCCGCCGAGGTGGTAGCGTGTGAAGGCTGGTGATGAAATTGATACTGACCTCTTGAGCACGATGGCATGACCCTTGAGTGCGACGGTACGACCCCCTGAGTGCGAATGTACGACCCCCTGAGTGCGACGGTACGACCCTTGAGAGCGACGGTACTGCCTTTGAGCGTGATGGTACGACCTCTGAGCGTGTTGGTACGACCTCTGAGCGTGATGGTGCGACCTCTGAGCGCGATGGAACGACCTCTGAGCGTGATGGTACGACCTCTGAGCGCGATGGTACGACCTCTGAGCGCGATGGTACGACCTTTCACCATGATGGTTTGACCTTTGACTTGACCTTTAAGGGATGAGTCGAGAGCCAGTCTGTGTTCATACCTAAGGGTCGTGCACAAGGGTCGTGTCGTCGTGATGGAAGTCTTTGAGCCTGGCTGATTCATCTGTAGCGTCCTCCTCCTGGTGTTATGGTGCTATGGTCACTGATCATACGCCGGCGTCCCTCACCTCAGATATTGCCTCTTTGGACCAACAGACGTCGAGATGCAAGAATACACAGAACTGTGTCACTGACACGGCGACGCCATCAACCAACCATCACCATAGAATCCCAAGGTGCATTTGATTCAGGAGTCCTGGCTCAGCCACCACATATTACAGCTGAGCATCTGTAGTGGCGAGAAGGTCTCTTCCTTGATTGAGGACTTATCCCTTATTTCCCGGGGCCAAGCTTGAACAGATGTGGTCTGTGTGGCCTGGCCTGTGAGGGATGGGGAGGAAAGGCAAAAGAGAGAGAGAGAGAGAGAGTTGAGATTTAAGTATGACGAGAGAAGGTTGTTGGACTCATGTGCCTGACACTGTGGCGGGGAGTCGTGTTGTGAAACTATTGGTGGTGTGGATGAGGTGCTGAGGACAGGCCAGACGCTGTTGTGGCACTCAATTTTGGGAAGCCTTGGGGAGGGAGGTGGTCTAGGATGGCTGTGGACTTCACTGTAAGAGAAAAAAAAGTAAGATTTAGACACCCGTATGTGGGGAGATGATCAACCGTTACTGTGTCCTGGATACTTGTGTCTGTGTCCTGGATACTTCAGCCTGTGTCCTGGATACTTCAGCCTGTGTCCTGGATACTTCAGCCTGTGTCCTGGATACTTGTGTCTGTGTCCTGGATACTTCAGCCTGTGTCCTGGATACTTCAGCCTGTGTCCTGGATACTTGTGTCTGTGTCCTGGATACTTCAGCCTGTGTCCTGGATACTTCAGCATGAGCCTTGGATATTCAGCCTGTGTCCTGGATACTTCAGCCTGTGTCCTGGATACTTCAGCCTGTGTCCTGGATACTTGTGTCTGTGTCCTGGATACTTCAGCCTGTGTCCTGGATACTTCAGCCTGTGTCCTGGATACTTCAGCCTGTGTCCTGGATACTTCAGCCTGTGTCTTGGATACTTCAGTCTGTGTCTTGGATACTTCAGCCTGTGTCTTGGGTACTTCAGCCTGTGTCTTGGATACTTCAGCCTGTGTCCTGGATACTTCAGCCTGTGTCCTGGATACTTCAGCCTGTGTCTTGGATACTTCAGTCTGTGTCTTGGATACTTCAGCCTGTGTCTTGGATACTTCAGCCTGTGTCCTGGATACTTGTGTCTGTGTCCTGGATACTTCAGCCTGTGTCTTGGATACTTCAGCCTGTGTCCTGGATACTTCAGCCTGTGTCTTGGATACTTCAGCCTGTGTCCTGGATACTTCAGCCTGTGTCTTGGATACTTCAGCCTGTGTCTTGGATACTTCAGCCTGTGTCCTGGATACTTCAGCCTGTGTCCTAAATACTTCAGCCTGTGTCCTGCATACTTCAGCCTGTGTCCTGGATACTTCAGCCTGTGTCCTGGATACTTCAGCCTGTGTCTTGGATACTTCAGCCTGTGTCCTGGATACTTCAGCCTGTGTCCTGGATACTTCAGTCTGTGTCCTGGATACTTCAGCCTGTGTCTTGGATACTTCAGCCTGTGTCCTGGATACTTCAGCCTGTGTCCTGGATACTTCAGCCTGTGTCTTGGATATACAAAGCGTGAGTCCTTGATACTTCAGCCTGTAGCAGCGAACACACGATACTCACAATGTCTTTTTGCCCCTGTTGTTTTAACTCTCTCTCTCTCTCTCTCTCTCTCTCTCTCTCTCTCTCTCTCTCTCTCTCTCTCTCTCTACTCTCCTAGGTTGGGATTGGATGAGGATAAAACTGACGTTAAGCCTTGTGAGGAAAGAATGAAGTGTATGGGTAGAGTCTGTTTTTTCTCTTTAATATTCGTAATATTTCTTGTTCCTTGTTTCATGAGTATTATTATTCCCACCCATCCCTTCCCCAATCAAAGGTTCCATTATGATTGGGTAATATTGCATGGGAAACTCTCGTGTCCAGCGGGTGGAAATAAATGACAGGATAACGAACAACAAATAAACGAATTAAAAAGAATTAAAAAGCATCACCCACTATGTCAAGGGGCGAGTGCTGCCCTGGCCTAGTGTGTGTACTACCATGGTGGGGGTAGTGTGAGTATGGTAGGGGTAGTGTCAGTATATGGTGGGGGTAGTGTGAGTATATGGTCAGGGGTAGTGTGAGTATGGTAGGGGTAGTGTCAGTATATGGTGGGGGTAGTGTGAGTATATGGTCAGGGGTAGTGTGAGTATGGTAGGGGTAGTGTCAGTATATGGTGGGGGTAGTGTGAGTATATGGCGGGGGTAGTGTGAGTATGGTGGGGTAGTGTGAATATGGTGGGAGTAGTGTGAGTATGGTGGGGGTAGTGTGAGTATGGTGGGGGTAGTGTGAATATGGTGGGAGTAGTGTGAGTATGGTGGGGGCAGTGTGAGTATGGTGGGGTAGTGTGAGTATGGTGGGGGTAGTGTGAATATGGTGGGAGTAGTGTGAGTAGGTGGGAGTAGTGTGATATGGTGGGGTAGTGTGAATATGGTGGGGTAGTGTGAGTATGGTGGGGGTAGTGTTGAGTATGGTGGGGTATGTGTGAATTGTGGAGTAGTGTGGAGTATGGGGGGTGTGTGGGGGGGAGTGTGAGTATGGTGGGGGTAGTGTGAGTATGGTGGGGGTAGTGGTGAGTATGGTGTGGAGTAGTGTGAGTATGGTGGGGTAGTGTGAGTATGGTGGGGTAGTGTGAGTATGGTGGGGTAGTGTGAGTATGGTGGGGTAGTGTGAGTATGGTGGGGTAGTGTGAGTATGGTGGAGTAGTGTGAGTATGGTGGGGTAGTGTGAGTATGGTGGGGTAGTGTGAGTATGGTGGGGTAGTGTGAGTATGGTGGGGGTAGTGTGAGTATGGTGGGGTAGTGTGAGTATGGTGGGGGTAGTGTGAGTATGGTGGGGTAGTGTGAGTATGGTGGGGTAGTGTGAGTATGGTGGGGGTAGTGTGAGTATGGTGGGGTAGTGTGAGTATGGTGGGGGTAGTGTGAGTATGGTGGGGTAGTGTGAGTATGGTGGGGTAGTGTGAGTATGGTGGGGTAGTGTGAGTATGGTGGGTAGTGTGAGTATGGTGGGGTAGTGTGAGTATGGTGGGGTAGTGTGAGTATGGTGGGGGTAGTGTGAGTATGGTGGGAGTAGTGTGAGTATGGTGGGGTAGTGTGAGTATGGTGGGAGTAGTGTGAGTATGGTAGGGTAGTGTGAGTATGGGGGGTAGTGTGAGTATGGTGGGGTAGTGTGAGTATGGTGGAGTAGTGTGAGTATGGTGGGGGTAGTGTGAGTATGGTGGTGTAGTGTGTGTGGTAGAGGTAGTAGGAGTATGGTGAGTTGATGTGTACGATGAGGGTAGTGTGAGTATGGTCGGGGTTACATGAGTGTGGTGGAGATAGTATGTGTGTGATAGTGTAGTGTTAGTACACTGGGGAAGTGTGAGTGTTGTGTCAGTAGTGAGTGTGATGTCAGTAGCGTGAGTGTAATGCATCAGTATGAGTGTGATGGGAGTAATGTGAGTGCTTTGGTTGTAGTGAGAATGTGATAACATTAGTGTGAAAATGGTGGCACTAGAATTAGCGTAATGGCCGCGGAGTTAGTGTGGTGGCAGTAGTGTGAGTGTGATGGTAGGGCTGAGTGAGATGGCATTAGTGTGAGTATGGTGGCAATAGTGTGAGTATGTTGGTGATAGTATGAGTATGATGGTGACAGTGTGAGTATGTTGGCGATAGTATGATTGTGGTGGCAAATGTTTGATTGTAATGGAAGAGTGGTGGCAAAAACGTGAGTGTGGTGTCAATAATAAGGGTGTGGTGGCAGTAATGTGGGTATGATGGCAGTTGTGTGAATGTTGGGAGGGAATAAGGGATATGGTGTCAGGAGTACTATATGGGTGGCAGGACAAGGCCGTCCTGGTAATGGCAGTTGTGAAGAGTGGTGGCAGGGGAATGAGCATGGCTGTGGTGGCAGGGGAATGAGTATGGCTATGGTGGCAGTGGAGTGAACATGTTGGTAGTGATGAGGGGTGGGTGTGAATGGGATGGTGGTGGTGGCAGGGGAGTGAGAGTGGTGGAGAAGCGAGCCCGGGGTGGTGGGAGTGTAGAGGTATGAGCCACGGTGAGAGTATGGATGTGAGAGGTGTGGGTGTGTGTGTGTGTGTGTGGGTGAGAGTAGCGTGGTCCTCTCACCTGCTGGCTATGTCGGCATGTGTTACTCTGTGTCGGAACTTCCTCGCTTGTTACCATGGCGACCACACGACCACCACGCGTTCCTCCCCTCACCCCTCACCCCCCCACCCGAGCACACCTCTGCTGGCTGAGGGAGGGGGAGAGAGGGCAGTCGCCACACCTCCCCTCCTCCTACTCAATCAGCACCCCTCCCCTCGTCCAGCAACCTCTCCACTCACCCATCAGCTGATATACCTCACCCTTCATCCACAGCTTGCAGCCTTCCCCCTCCCTCAGCCAGCACCCCTTCCCTTCCCCCACCTCAGTCAGCCCCCAACCCCGACTCTCTTGACCGCTCAGCACATTTCTCCTTCAGCTGGCAACTCTCTCCTCACCTCTCACTCAGCATCGGCTCACCCCATAGCCAGGACACCCCACTCCTCACCTTGAGTCAGCAGCTCACCCGTCAGCCAGCACCCACCCTCTCCTCCTTAGTCGTCACCTCAACCCCCTCCCCATCA
This sequence comes from Panulirus ornatus, assembly GCF_036320965.1. Taxonomy (NCBI): domain Eukaryota; kingdom Metazoa; phylum Arthropoda; class Malacostraca; order Decapoda; family Palinuridae; genus Panulirus; species Panulirus ornatus. The sequence continues at coordinate 36,531,633 of NC_092238.1, read as the reverse complement.
GCTAGCACACCTCCCCTCTGAGAGGATCACACCTCTCCTCTCCTCTCAGCCAGCATTCCTCCCCTCTTAGTCAGCACCCTTCTCCTCCCCGTCAGGCAACGCACCTCCCCTCCCCCCACAGGTAACACGCCTCCCCTCGCCCCCTCCTCTAACACCCCACCCCGGTCAGCCAACCACCCCCTTCCTTCTCCACGGAACTAACACCTCCCCTCGCTCAGCCAGCACCCCACACCTCATCCTCAGCCAGCACCCCACCCCCTCCTCCTCAGCCAGCACCCCATCCCTCCTCCTCAGCCAGCACCCCACCCCCTCCTCCTCAGCCAGCACCCCACCCCTCCTCCTCAGCCAGCACCCCATCCCTCCTCCTCAGCCAGCACCCCACCCCTCCTCCTCAGCCAAGCCAGCACCCCACCCCTCCTCCTCAGCCAGCACCCCATCCCTCCTCCTCAGCCAGCACCCCACCCCTCCTCCTCAGCCAGCACCCCACCCCCTCCTCCTCAGCCAGCACCCCACCCCCTCCTCCTCAGCCAGCACCCCACCCCCTCCTCCTCAGCCAGCACCCCACACCCTCCTCCTCAGCCAGCACCCCACCCCTCCTCCTCAGCCAGCACCCCACCCCTCCTCCACAGCCAGCACCCCACCCCTCCTCCTCAGCCAGCACCCCACCCCTCCTCCTCAGCCAGCACCCCACCCCTCCTCCTCAGCCAGCACCCCACCCCTCCTCCTCAGCCAGCACCCCACCCCCTCCTCCTCAGCCAGCACCCCACACCCTCCTCCTCAGCCAGCACCCGCACCCCTCCTCCTCAGCCAGCACCCCACCCTCCTCCTCAGCCAGCACCCCTACCCCTCCTCCTCAGCCAGCACCCCACACCTCCTCCTCAGCCAGCACCTCCGTCCCTCTCCATCAGCTGGCACACCTCCCCCCCCCTCCACCAATCCTGCCGTCTGCGCCCACCAACCCCTACCCTCCCCCCATTCAAGCCTCCCCCACCGGCGGGCGTTTGCCCCTCCTACTTGGGGGTAGCTCCACCCCCCCACCACCGCCGACCTTCAGGCTGTGTGTGTGTGTGTGTGTGTGTGTGTGTGTGTGTGTGTGTGTGAGGTTTTACAAACTGGCACTTGCGTGTTGCAGGCTCTGGATTTTCTTTGGTCTGTGTGGTGGTTTAGTGTTTTTGCCGAGTTTTTTTTTTCTTTGGTGTTTTAGGTTCCAGGTTTAGATCGTGTCTGTGGTTATTTAAATGTTTGATTTCTGATCTATGAATTAATCTATGATTCTTTGTCGTGGGAGTCCCGTGTTTTGACAGGTTTACCTATTGTAGCGGGAATGTTTTGGTTTAAGGTCCTGGTTTAGCTTTATAATGTAACTTTTTAGGTCTTTGTATGAAGAATCGCATGTTTTAATTTGCTTTAACTTTTTTCATAGTTCTGGTTTAACGTAGAACTCTGCTGGTTTAGTTTTTTCTTTTCTTTCTGTGAGAGTCTTGTTCTGTAAGTCTTCATTTAACTTTGAGTGTATTCTTTCTTTCTCTTTCATACACGTTTGCCATTTCCCGCGTCGACAAGTTAGCGTCAAGAAGTTTTTATGACTAGTCTAATTGGTAAATCTTCAACGAGAATCGTGAAGAATTAAAGTCAGTGAGATGATGAGCAGGTGGGTGTGTGTGTTTAGGTGAGGAACATCACCGTGTGGACTGATGAAACCTGAGTTTATTTCCAGAGTTGTCAATGTTTTACCGAGGATGTGTAGGTTGTGCCTTCGTCCTATCTTCTGTATTGCCATACGATAACACAAGATTTGTAGACGGTCTGAGTTTAGATACGTCCTCATCTGGGAAGGCACTTGAGCACGAGTGTACGACCCTTGAGCGCGATGGTACGACCCTTGGGTTGCGATGCCCTTGGCGTTTATTTATACCCAGAGAACGTACAGTTGGACTCAGGGGTTTTAGCGTCGTATTTAAGGGTAGTACCTTCGTCCTCAAGGGTCGTACCGTCGTGCTCAAGTGACCAACCCTTGCGTTCCAGGGGTGAACTAAGATAACCATAGTTATACTGGACTTATATTTAGTTTTATTGAAGGTGTACTTTTTATAGTGTTTATATCTCCGGCCACAGCGTATATACGAGACACTATATATTTTGACCCCTGCGTCAGTCTGTCTGTTTGTCTGTATGTGGATACATTCACGTTAGCAGGATACATTAGGAACAATACATGATACAAACTTCGTACAGACATCACCGGTACCTTGTATGGAGGTCACCAAACTATTGAGTTTTGGGGCATGTAACTGCATAAATTTACATATTGATCGGGGAAATGAATAACTTTTGCCAGGTGCTGTAAAACTTGGGAGTACTGAATGATAGGAAGTGCACATCTATAAGATATTTGTGATAGGCTGAGACAAACATGAAAGCATAATTCTGTTTTCACAAAGCATATCCGTGATAACACATGTGAAGGACACATGGCTATGGGTATGTGGGTATGTTGCATGGACATAAGAGGGTGACAGGTGGGCCCGAGTAGGGTCCAGGAACCCTGAGTGTCCCGTTAGAAGGAGTAGAACATTTAAGGAACTGATGTAATACGAAACAAAGTAATATAGGACGTACATATACTGAGTATTAAGGTTAGATTGTGCAAATGTGCGGACATTATAATGGGAAGTGAAAGCGCAACAGATTTGGTATACAGTGTACAGTGTGCCAAAGTTGAAAAGGAGATATAGGGTACGTTAGATGCATTTTATAATAATGTACAAAGTACATTGTGATACTGACGGTTACATACGAAACTTTACATGGTTTGGCAGGTTCAGCACACACGTAGACAGATTACGTATGGGATGGTATACATAAAGGGTACATACGTGGGTGGAGATAGGTGGTGAGGCAAGTACACAGCATACAGTGGGTGTGCACATTAAGATAGATGAGTGGCAGAGAGGTCCATTTGTACCCTGGGTCTGAGTGGTTCACATCACATCACACTGGGAGGGGCAGGAGTCACCGGTGATGGCGTTGGCTTAACACAAAGTGAGATAGCAGAAGCTGTAGACAGACGCATACATAGATAGTAGAAGCTGTAGACAGACGCATACATAGATAGCAGAAGCTGTAGACAGACGCATACATAGATAGCAGAAGCCGTAGACAGACGTATACATCGATAGCAGAAGCTGTGGACAGACGCATACATAGATAGCAGAAGCTGTAGACAGACGCATACATAGATAGCAGAAGCTGTAGACAGACGCATACATAGATAATAGAAGCTGTGGACAGACGCATACATAGATAGTAGAAGCTGTGGACAGACGCATACATAGATAGCAGAAGCCGTAGACAGACGCATAAATCGATAGCAGAAGCTGTAGACAGACGCATACATAGATAGCAGAAGCTGTAGGCAGACGCATACATAGATAGTAGAAGCTGTGGACAGACGCATACATAGATAGTAGAAGCTGTAGACAGACTCATACATAGATAGCAGAAGCTGTAGACAGACGCATACATAGATAGCTGAAGCTGTAGACGGACGCATACATAGATAGTAGAAGCTGTAGACAGACGCATACGTAGATAGTAGAAGCTGTAGACAGACGCATACATAGATAGTAGAAGCTGTAGACAGACGCATACATAGATAGCAGAAGCTGTAGACAGAGGCATACATAGATAGCAGAAGCTGTAGACAGACGCATACATAGATAGCAGAAGCTGTAGACAGACTCATACATAGATAAACTATTCATGTGTCTCTCTGGGCATTTCAGATGTTCAATACAGTGCTAAACTGTCTCCCAGGAGATGTCTTGTTCATTAAGGACAATCACAGAGTTCTCGTCGCAGTTGACCCTGAGCTGTGAAAACACTGATTTTAGGAAATGCGATTTTCTAATCCTCGAGCGTGTGTGTCGCCTGTCAGTTGCAGGGCAGAGCAGACGATTGGAATGTTCAGAATCGTGTTGTCTTGCCACAAGGCACACGTACTTGTACCACAGTTACATGTACCACACTTACCTGTACCGTACGTACCTGGCAACCACACGTACCTGTACCACAATATCACATTGTGTGGAACAAAATCCTTTGGTTTCCACAACGATGTTTCGTCAACCTGGAGTGATCATAGCATCTAATGTTACTAGGCCTCTCAGTATGTCTCTGGAGGTCCTTCTCTCTCTCTCTCTCTCTCTCTCTCTCTCTCTCTCTCTCTCTCTCTCTCTCTCTCTCTCTCTCTCTCTCTCTCTCTCTCGGGCCATGGCGATGAGGAGGGTGTGGACCACGGCTGTAGTTAGACCAGGTCTGGTGGGGGGGGGGGGGGGGGGGTACAGCAGGCAGGTCTGTCAACGTAGTCGCGACGCCTAGTGTCCAACATGGAGACCCAGGTACCTGGTGGCTGTCGAAGTGGTTCGGCTGAGCAGTTATAAGGCCTGTCCTCTTCCGTCTTTTATTATATATACGCACAGACATACATGCTGGGATTGGTAACACACACACACACACACACACACACACACACACACACACACACACACTGCTGGCCACCTCACTTGACCCGTGTGCAAAGGTGTCAACTTGTGGTTTACGTCCATAATGACCTCCCGAACAGACCCGGCCTTGTCGTCTGTCTAACCCACCCCACCTCCACCTACCCCCCTCCCCCGCGCTCACAGCGGACCCCAATCTCTCTCTCTCTCTCTCTCTCTCTCTCTCTCTCTCTCTCTCTCTCTCTCTCTCTCTCTCTCTCTCCCGCACGAACCTGAGGGGGGGATATTGGTTTATAGATCACTTTGCAGGTGTGAAGGACGAGGATAAAACTCTCCCGAGTAATTTTTACTCAGGAATTCACAGGAGGCAAGACCCATAAATTTCCGCTGATGTGGAGAATCTTCTGTGGAAGTGTTGGTGGTTTTGATGATATATTACTTCACCTTGGGTTGGTGGCAGCCTTTATATATATATATATATATATATATATATATATATATATATATATATATATATATATATATATATATATATATATGTGTGTGTGTGTGTGTGTGTGTGTGTGTGTGTGTGTGTGTGTGTGTGTGTGTGTGTGTGTGTTGGAAATGAGATGTTTGAGGACAATATTTGGTGTGAGGTGGTTCGATCGAATAAATAATGAAAGGGTAAGAGAGATGTGTGGTAATAAAAAGAGTGTGGTTGAGAGAGCAGAAGAGGGTGTTTTGAAATGGTTTGGTCACAGGGAGAGAATGAGTGAGGAAAGATTGACAAAGAGGATATATGCGACAGAGGTGGAGGGAAATAGGAGAAGTGGCAGAGCAAATTGGAGGTGGAAGGATGGAGTGAAAAAGATTTTGAGCAATCGGGGCCTGAACATGCAGGTGGGTGAAAGGCGTGCAAGGAATAGAGTGAATTGGAACGATGTGGTATACCGGGGTCGACGTGCTGTCACTGGATTGAACCAGGACATGTGAAGCTTCCAGGGTAAACCATGGAAAGTTTTGTGAGGCTTGGATGTAGAAAGGGAGCTGTGGTTTCGGTGCATTATACATGACAGCTAGAGACTGAGTGTGAACGAATGTGGTCTTTGTTGTCTTTTCCTATCGCTACCTGGCACGCGTGCGGGGGGGAAAGGGGTGTCATTTCATGTGTGGCGGGGTGGAGACGGGAATGAATAAAGGCAGCAGGTATGAATTATGTACATGTGTACATATGTATATGTCTGTTTATGTATAAGTATGTATTTGTGCGTGTGTGGATGTGTATGTATATACATGTGTATGTTGGTGGGTTGGGCCATTCTTTCGTCTGTTTCCTTGCGTTATCTCACTAACGCGGGAGACAGCGACAAAGTAAGATGAAAAATATATATATATATATATATATATATATATATATATATATATATATATATATTTTTTTTTTTTTTTTTTTTTTTTTGCTTTGTCGCTGTCTCCCGCGTTTGCGAGGTAGCGCAAGGAAACAGACGAAAGAAATGGCCCAACCCACCCCCATACACATGTATATACATACACATCCACACACATACGTCCACACACGCAAATATACATACCTACACAGCTTTCCATGGTTTACCCCAGACGCTTCACATGCCCTGATTCAATCCACTGACAGCACGTCAACCCCGGTATACCACATCGCTCCAATTCACTCTATTCCTTGCCCTCCTTTCACCCTCCTGCATGTTCAGGCCCCGATCACACAAAATCTTTTTCACTCCATCTTTCCACCTCCAATTTGGTCTCCCTCTTCTCCTCGTTCCCTCCACCTCCGACACATATATCCTCTTGGTCAATCTTTCCTCACTCATTCTCTCCATGTGCCCAAACCATTTCAAAACACCCTCTTCTGCTCTCTCAACCACGCTCTTTTTATTTCCACACATCTCTCTTACCCTTACGTTACTTACTCGATCAAACCACCTCACACCACACATTGTCCTCAAACATCTCATTTCCAGCACATCCATCCTCCTGCGCACCACTCTATCCATAGCCCACGCCTCGCAACCATACAACATTGTTGGAACCACTATTCCTTCAAACATACCCATTTTTGCTTTCCGAGATAATGTTCTCGACTTCCACACATTCTTCAAGGCTCCCAGAATTTTCGCCCCCTCCCTCATCCTATGATCCACTTCCGCTTCCATGGTTCCATCCGCTGCCAGATCCACTCCCAGATATCTAAAACACTTTACTTCCTCCAGTTTTTCTCCATTCAAACTCACCTCCCAATTGACTTGACCCTCAACCCTACTGTACCTTATAACCTTGCTCTTATTCACATTTACTCTTAACTTTCTTCTTTCACACACTTTACCAAACTCAGTCACCAGCTTCTGCAGTTTCTCACATGAATCAGCCACCAGCGCTGTATCATCAGCGAACAACAACTGACTCACTTCCCAAGCTCTCTCATCCCCAACAGACTTCATACTTTCCCCTCTTTCCAAAACTCTTGCATTCACCTCCCTAACAACCCCATCCATAAACAAATTAAACAACCATGGAGACATCACACACCCCTGCCGTAAACCTACATTCACTGAGAACCAATCACTTTCCTCTCTTCCTACACGTATAAGTTTGTTGAGTATTCCTGGTAAATTATATGGGAGGGTATTGATTAAGAGGGTGAAGGCATGTACAGAGCATCAGATTGGGGAAGAGCAGTGTGGTTTCAGAAGTGGTAGAGGATGTGTGGATCAGGTGTTTGCTTTGAAGAATGTATGTGAGAAATACTTAGAAAAGCAAATGGATTTGTATGTAGCATTTATGGATCTGGAAAAGGCATATGATAGAGTTGATAGAGATGCTCTGTGGAAGGCATTAAGAATATATGGTGTGGGAGGCAAGTTGTTAGAAGCAGTGAAAAGTTTTTATCGAGGATGTAAGGCATGTATATATATATATATATATATATATATATATATATATATATATATATATATATATATATATATATATATATATATTCCTATTTTTGAAAGGACCACAATTTTGCGCGTGATCAAGATATTCCTATGAGTCCACGGGGAAAATGAAACGCGAAAAGTTCCCAAGTGCACTTTCGTGTAATAATCACATCATCAGGGGAGACACAAGAGAGAAATATAACAGTCAGTTGATATACAACGAAGAGACGTGGCCAGGACGCCATTTGGTAAACATGTGACATATGACCTGACCCTAAAGTGTAAGGTTGAAGGCCAGACCATCATACCTAAGGATCGTATGGTAGTGATCAGTGGTCCTACAGTCATGCTTAAATGTCGTACCGCCATGCATATGTATCGTACCGTCGTGCACAAGTATCGTACTGTCGTGCTCAAGTATCGTACCGTCGTGCTCAGGTATCGTACCGTCGTTCTCAAGTATCGTACCGTCGTGCTCAAGTATCGTACCGTCGTGCTCAAGTATCGTACCGTCATGCTCAAATATCGTACCGTCGTGCTCAAGTATCGTACCGTCGTGCTCAAGTATCGTACCGTCGTGCTCAAGTATCGTACCGTCGTGCTCAAGTATCGTACCGTCATGCTCAAATATCGTACCGTCGTGCTCAAGTATCGTGCCGTCGTGCTCAAGTATCGTACCGTCGTGCTCAAGTATCGTACCGTCATGCTCAAGTATCGTACCGTCGTGCTCAAGTATCGTACTGTCGTTCTGAAGTATCGTACCGTCGGGCTCAAGTATCGTACCGTCGTGCTCAAGTATCGTACCGTCGTTCTGAAGTATCGTACCGTCGTGCTCAAGTATCGTACCGTCGTTCTGAAGTATCGTACCGTCGTGCTCAAGTATCGTACCGTCGTGCTCAAGTATCGTACCGTCGTTCTGAAGTATCGTACCGTCGTGCTCAAGTATCGTACCGTCGTGCTCAAGTATCGTACCGTCGTGCTCAAGTATCGTACCGTCATGCTCAAATATCGTACCGTCGTGCTCAAGTATCGTACCGTCGTGCTCAAGTATCGTACCGTCGTGCTCAAGTATCGTACCGTCGTGCTCAAGTATCGTACCGTCGTTCTGAAGTATCGTACCGTCGTGCTCAAGTATCGTACCGTCGTGCTCAAGTATCGTACCGTCATGCTCAAGTATCGTATCGTCATGCTCAAATATCGTACCGTCGTGCTCAAGTATCGTACCGTCGTGCTCAAATATCGTACCGTCGTGCTCAAGTATCGTACCGTCGTGCTCAAGTATCGTACCGTCGTGCTCAAGTATCGTACCGTGTTACACGGATGGATTATACTCCACCCTGGCATACCTCCTCTGGGCGGCAGTACTGCACATCTGTACAGTACACCAGCAGAGCCTTAACGAAAAATGATAAGATAAATGGAGATATAAATTTGGGGCAAGAGCGTACAATGCTGTGTGGTCGGCGGCGCCTCTCTGTATGTGTGGGCCGGCGGCCGACATTTCCCCTGCTGGACTCACCTGAGGGGAACAGTGATCCTGAGGGGAGGCAGAATAAATGCCTGTGAGGAGGGGAGGGGAGGCGGAGGGCCCCAACACGGGGATTTTCAGGAAATGGGTGTTAATACCTGCCACAAAGGGTTGTAATGCGGCAAGTTTGTGGGGTAAGGGAGAGGACCCAGGATTGTGGCTGGGTTTTGGGCGAGGGAGAGGACCCGGCCTTGTGGTTCGGGTGTAGTTAGAGAAAAGATCCAGGCCAGTGGTTGGGGCTGTGGTGAGGGAGAGGACCTGGCCTTGTGGCTAGGTTTGTGGGGTGAGAGAGAGGATCCGGCTTTGTGCTTGGGTTTGTGGGGTGAGGGAGAGGACCCGGCCTTGTGGCTGGGACTGTGTGGTGAGGGAGAGGACCCGGGCCTGTGGTTGAGGTGTGACGAGGGAGAAGATTTGTGGCTGTGGCTGGAGTGTGGCGAGGAGACTGGTGGCATGGGTGGTGGATGGACAGAAGGGGGAAAGGAGGGGTTAGAAGGTGTGTGGATGGAAAGAGATGAAGAGGGTTGGGCTGAGAAGGAAAAGGGAGAAGGAACGAGAGGAAAATGAGAAGGAAGAACGAATGGACGATTACATGAGAGCTGAAGTCGAGAAGAGGAGGAGGGGGAGGGTAGGTGAAGGAGGAAGAGAGAAGAGAGTTGAGAGAGAGGAGAGGGAGGAGGGAAGAGGACGGGGGTTGGAGTAGGGAGGAGGAGGAGTCGCCTCTGCCTGCCTGACATTGAGGAAGTTCTCAGATGTTACTGTATTAGTTGTTATGGACGGTTGGGCTGCTGGTCTCCTACTGCTCTCTCTCTCTCTCTCTCTCTCTCTCTCTCTCTCTCTCTCTCTCTCTCTCTCTCTCTCTCTCTCTCTCTCTCTCTCTCCTCCCCTTGTACCAGAATAACCTCTCACTTATCTCACCTGAGTATTTAATCCTCTTAACCCTCTCACCTCTCCCCTCTCCCACCTGCTGGACCGTCATGTACACCAAATGCTTAGTGTCATAATGAAGGGACTGACTGTGTGGCTGGGGTCAGTGTAGGAATGTGCCACAGTCACTCTTTGTCTTCCCCCCCATCCCCTTTCCTCCCTCCCTTACCTGAGTGGTGTTTAGAGGGGGAGTGAGGGAATAGATGGCATACCCCTCCCCCCAACCCACCCCACACCTCTCCTCACCTGAGTGCTGGGGGAGGGGAGTAAGGGGAGAGAGGTGGGCCTGATGGCATCTGTGGGTGTTGGGTTACAAGGATTTGGTCAGGTGTGTTGTGAATGGGAGAGGTTGTTTGGTGGTCTGGGGCTCGGAGGGAAGGAGGCTAAGAGGTCGTGTGTCTCATGTGAAGGAAGGGGAGGAGGAGGAGGAGGAGGAGAAGAAGAAGGAAGAGCAGAGTGAGAGGTCTTGTGTCTCATATGAAGCTTGAACAGGAGGAGGAGAAAGGGAAGGAGTGAGAAGTTGTCTCATGTGAGTTAATTTCCAAATATTAAAATAGTCATTTGTCTGAATACATACAGACCAGTGATAGCATGTGTGAATGGTACATGGCCAGGGATAGGTGGAGGCAACAGTAGAGCATACACCAGTCACAATACCCCGACGTAGGAGGGTGACAGGTGGGCCCAATTGGGTTCATTTGGGTACAGCTACAAACATTACAGAGGAGAGTGTAAACACATCACACATTGGTTAAACATGGTAAAGGGGAACACGGAAGGTTCAAAGGGAGGTGTAGAGGACATCAGATACATGGTGCATAGAATGATGAATGCAGCGTAACACCCGACGGACGGTTACGTGTGAAAATTTGCATGATTTTGGCGAGTGCAGTATATCCACATGGCTGGAGGAGGAGGCTAAAGTGTCGTGTGTCTCATCTAAAGAGGATTACATGGGAAGGACAGGTGATCTGATGGTCCATGACGAAGTTATCTGTTGTCCTGAGATGTATGAAGTTTCCACTATCTTACATTTTCCCTGAGTTGACCGTTTCTATTGCCGTACACTCTCTTTCACTTGACATTTTCCCCTCACCCTACACCTTCCTTCACTTTATAGTTACCTCTTACCTTACACTGTCACTTGACAGTTTCCCATTATCTTACGCTCCCCCCCCCCACATCCAAGTCGACATTTCTCTCACCTTAGACACTCCTTCACGTGACAGTTCCCATCACTAAACACTTTGCCTTCACTTGACAGTTCCCATCACTAAACACTTTGCCTTCACTTGACATCCTCACCTGACCACCCTCTCCTGCGCTTGACAGGCCCTCGCCTGACACTCACTTGTTTGAGAGTTTACTCCACTGGATATTCTCACGAACCTCACAGTGTCCCCTCACACTTGACACCCCTCCCGTCACCTGACGCTCCTGTTCACCTGCTGATGCCTGTGTATAAACTCCCACATACCGCTAACGCTCTCACCACCCCACCGCCACCCTGACACAGAATCGTAGCGCGGAAATATTGAACAGCGATTTGTATGCTTAAATTTACTGAGGGAGGGAATATGGGAAATACGAGCGAGCCACCACACGAACGCCTCCGTCACTGAGACCACCCTCCCGCCCCCATCCCTCCCCCAGAGACCACCGTTTTCGTCATTACAATCGTCTTGTACCAACCAGAGCTCATACACACAGACGTGAGTCCCACAGCCCCGTAGCTACCGCCGAGAACGTCATAAACAATCCATGCGCAAGTGCAGAGCGACGCAAGTAGACAGGCTAACCTTTCTTCCCGTGACGTGCCACGCCAGCCACTGTATTACTCCTGTAACGCAGTCAATATGTACTTAATCGTCACTCGATGTTCATCTGATCATCATGAAATGCCTTCTGTATGATCTATGGAATTTATTATGTAATACATCGTATACATCTGCCACTTTGACGGTGTTATTGTGTTTGTCCGAAGCGGAGACGCACGCAGCCTTGTCTTGATCTTAAGCTCTTTTGTGATTTGTTAGCGAGTTACTGTTATCATTGTCACTGTTATGATCTTGTAGTTTTGTAATACCTCAAATATTTGTTTATTTTCAGCCAAATGGCTTCTAAAGTCAGCAAACTGTTTATCATTATTATTATTGTTATTATTATTATTATTATTATTATTATTATTATTATTATTATTATTATTGTTATCATTATTGTTATTATTATTATTATCATTATTATTATTATTATTATTATTATTATTATTATTATTATTATTATTATTATTATCATTGTTCGAGTATTATTATTTCTATTGTTATTATCATTGTTATTATTATTACCACATACACTCATACATAATCCATGGTTTAGTGATTAGCGTTACTGACCATGAGTCAGCACGGGCCGCATGGTTTCGAATCCTTGGCGCGACAGTCGGCCCGCATCCAATCCAGGTGCTCATCCTACCCCTTGAAGCTGGTCGATGAATAAGTACCTGGCTTAGGCTGCTGTGTGTGTGTGTGTGTGTGTGTGTGTGTGTGTGTGTGTGTGTGTGTGTGTGTGTGTGTGTGTGTGCATATAAACACACACACACACACAAGTAAAACACATGGTACATATGTAGAAGGTTAAGTGATTGGGCAACACTCGTGTAAACCTCTCTCCCCGTAACAAACACACTCACACACACACACACACACACACACACACACACACACACACACACACACACACACACACACACAGAGGGCGGTGCGGTGCGGTGCGGTGTGAGGTGGGTGCTGAGGCACACAGTCCTCTCTTTGTTCCTGTCTGCTCTCACTCTCCTCACCTGAGGGGACGCAAGGTGACGGCCAGGTAATGGGGGAGGTGAAGGGGATGAGGGAAGTGCCTCACACATACACACACACACACACACACACACACACACACACACACAGAGTCTGTAAGGATATTTCTATCCGTGAATTAGTCACAAAGTTGTCGAAACTACAGACCTTGAGGTCTGAAATCACTCATTTTGGGACGGTGCTCCTCGCTGGGATGAAGGAATGAGGGAAAGGACTAGATGGTGCCCTGCTGGGATTAGGGAGTAAGGGGAAGGGCTAGGTGGTACTTCACTGGGATTAGGGAGTGAGGGAAGGGGCTGAGTGGTGCCTTGCTAGGATTAGGGATTAAGGGGAAGATCTAGGTGGCACCTAACTGGGATTAGGGAGTGAGGGAGGGCTAAGTGGTGCCTTATTAGGATAAGGAGTTAGGGGAAGGACAATGTGGTATCTTGCTAGGATTAGGGAGTGGGAGGAAGGGCTAGGTGGTACCTTGCTGTGATAAGGGAGTGGGAAGAAGGGCTACATGGTACCTTGCTGGGATTAGGGATAGGGGAAGGGCTAGGTGGCACCTTGCTGGGATTAGGGAGTGGGGAATGTGAGGGGAGAGTAATGGTGGAATTAAGCACTGTTCAGCTGTTAAAGGGTAAGAGGGAGGCTGCTGCACGGGTCTCTAGGGGAGGGTAAAAGGGAGAGGTAGAGATAGGAGAGAGAGAGAGAGAGAGAGAGAGAGAGAGAGAGAGAGAGAGAGAGAGAGAGAGAGAGAGAGAGAGAGAGAGATAAGTGGTTTTTAAGTGAGGGAGGGGGAGTAGAAGGGGACAAGGAGGGTTAATGGAGATGGTGTATAAGGGGAATGTGAAGGGGGGAGGGGAAGGTGGTATCCAGGAGGGGAAGAGAAGGGGGAGGGGAGGCTAGGCTGTGACTAGGTCACGGAGTACCTGAGATAAAAGTTAAGTGGACCAACAAGTGAGGGGAAGAGGAAGATGTGAGTGAGTGAGGGGGGGGGGAGGCAAGGAACGTCTGGTGAGTGAAAGGTGAGGTGAGGGGAGAGTGTAATGGGGGCCACATGGGTGGAGGGAGGAGCATACGGTTCACAGGGGAGAGAGATGGGGGGGGGGGGGGGGGTGGTGAGGAAGGTGGAGAGGCAGAGGGAATCACCAGAGAGTGACCATGGGAGAGTGAGGGAGAGGAGGAGGTTAGGTGAAGCTCAGGTGATAGTGGAGAGGCAGGGAGTGGCGATATGGTGCAAGGTAAGGTGGGAGAAACAGGGGTCGGAAGAAGAGGTGGAAGGGGTGGTTGGTGGCAATAAGGCTGGGGAGTAGAGAGAGAGAGAGAGAGAGAGAGAGAGAGAGAGAGAGAGAGAGAGAGAGAGAGAGAGAGAGAGAGAGAAGCGGGAGGACCAGCGGATGATTGAATGGTCCTCAGCTGAAAGAACCCCTCAGAGGAAAGTCAGGGAGTGGTATTGCCCATGGGGGAAAGGAGAGGGTGTCTTTTTTTTTTTTGAGGGGGAAGAGGGCGCAGTACCTCGGTGCTGCCTTGGTGAGGCGTGAGGGTTAGTTGCTGGCCAGGTGAGAAAGGAGGGGAGACAAAGAGAAAATGAGGGGAGACGATGACAGAGAAGTGTTTGAGGAGTCAGGTCTCAGAGTGAGGGCCGAGTTTGGCCGGTGTTGAGGGATGGGGATATCAAGCTAATGAGACAGAGGCCAGTGAGGCTCTGGATCCTCACAGTGAAGCTAAGGGTTCCATAAATTACCATAAGTTAATACAAGTTATTTTTAGACGGACCGAGGCCATATTTCGTCCACCAGAGGTCCTGTAACTGGTCAGTTTGCGACGTGAGTCAACACCAGCACTCAAGTTAGACGCATCAAGCGGACGTGTCGTTGCGAACTGAGGAGGCAGTTCGGCCGGGGACTTGGGTGTCATTGTCACCGAGTTATAGATCCACAGTCCCAGGACGCTGGCGAGTTGACAGAAAGAGAGTGAGAGTGTGTGTGAGGTGCATCGTGAGGACTCTTCATGACGTGGTTCCTGGTCAGATGAGCCTCACTCCGACTTGAGGCGATGGTGCGCTGCGTCAGGATCTCTCCTGCACAGTGTTCGTCCCCTGACGATCTACAGCCCCCCCCACAGTTCACACACACACACACACACTCCCTCGTGAACTGTTTACTCGATATTTTCCCCGAGAAGTAATTACCAGCATAATTCTCTGGAAACCTGACCTACCCGAGGGTAATGTATTTGATAAAGCCACCTCTCGGCTGGAAACCATAAAATCTCCTTTTGGTGAGGAATACTTTCGTCTGGAAATTTAACGTTGATAGAGAATTAGGAGAGTAGCCTTAGATGAGATCAGATTACCTCTGTATATCACTGGCGTCCAGGATGCTGCAGGAACAGGTTAATCTCATTAACTCTAATGGAGTGAGCGTAAAGCTCTAGTATTATATAAGTTAATTGGAAATACCTTTATGGCTGAATTCCAAGAGACCTTCCCAAGGTTAATCTCAGTTAATGAGGATAGATGAGGTATTGTGTGAGGGTGAGTATAAATGTGGTATCACCTAAACCTGACCAGGAGGATAAGTAGTTGTATGAACAGTGCCATCAATAGATGTGGTACACGGGGGGCGACGTGTTGTAAGTGGACTGATCCAGGGCATATGAAAAGGCCAGGATAAACCACGGCAAGGTCTGTGGGGCGTGGTTGTGGTTTCGTTGCATTAAACATGACAGCTAGAGAATGGATGTGCGCGAACAAGGCCATGCCTTCGTGTGTTCCTGGCGCTACCTCGTCAGCAGAGGGAGAAGAATTCAGCGTTTCAGCGTCGTCGAGGTCATTCTTGCACCATAGGAACTCACCTTACCCAGCTCATGTGAAGCGCAACCTCGAAGCTGCAAGGTGCCCATAAAAGGATCCTAGGATTATGTAAATACTATATATATATATATATATATATATATATATATATATATATATATATATATATATATATATATATATATATATATATGTATATATATATATATATATATATATATATATATATATATATATATATATATATATATATATATATATGTATTATCCCTGGGGATAGGGGATTAAGAGTACTTCCCACGTATTCCCTGCGTGTCGTAGAAGGCGACTAAAAGGGGAGGGAGCGGGGGGCTGGAAATCCTCCCCTCTTGTTTTTTTTTTTTTTTTTTTTTTTTTTTTTTTTTTTTTTTCCAAAAGAAGGAACAGAGAATTGGGCCAGGTGAGGGTATTCCCTCAAAGGCCCAGTCCTCTGTTCTTAACGCTACCTCGCTAATGCGGGAAATGGCGAATAGTTTGAAAGAAAGAAAAGATATATATGTATATATATATATATATATATATATATATATATATATATATATATATATATATATATATATAGATATAAGCGTTTGCAGGAGAATTGGGTATGTATATTGTAGTGAAGTGGTGACTGCTGCTGCTGCATTCCGATAAATTAACACTTTTCCCTTTCTCTCTGCACGCACCTGAGGGGAGGTGGGATTGGGTGTGGGGCAAGGGAGAGAGAGAGAGAGAGAGAGAGAGAGAGAGAGAGAGAGAGAGAGAGAGAGAGAGAGAGAGAGAGAGAGAGAGAGAGGAGGGCGAAGGCTGGAGAGGGTGAGGTAAGGGGAGAGTGGGAAGGGTGGCGAGGCTGGTGCAGGTGTGAGGGCGGCACAGCCCCAGCTTCCCTTACCATATATTTACATTCGATAAAACAATCCCCCGGCCAGACCGCCCCTCCCACGGCCCCCTCCCCTTCACCTGGGCGGCCCGCCACCTGGCGTCCGTCACCTGCCGCCTGCCACCCGCCGCCTTGCACATGCCACCTGCCACCACCTACCGACCTTCACCCGTCAAAACTACTCCCCTTCACCTGTCGTCTGCCATCTGCCTACTCCTCTTTTGCCACCTGCCGCCCGTTGTCCACCACCTGCCTCACGACACCTGTTGCTTGCCTGCGTCACCTACCTCCTGCCGCCCCTTTTTACCTGCTGTCCGTCACCTGCCGCCCGACACATGCCACCCGTCACTTGCCACCCGACGCTGGCCACCTCACGCGTCGTTATTGTATATTATCATATGTATGTCAGCTACATGTGTGGTGGTGTGTATTACAGGTGTTGTGGGTGTTGGTGATGGTGTAGCTCACCCCTGTGTGAATTTGTGGTATTTAATTATATATTTTGCTCTTCTTACTGTGATGTTTTAATGGCAGCTTTAGTTTATGGGTTTTTTTAAGTGTTTTAAGGTATTTTAAGGTTTATATAACTTTTGCTTAAAACTCTATAGACGTACAATTTTTTTTTTGTTAATAGATGGCGTGTTTAACTTGTGTATAAGTTCATTAATACTCCTGTGTAATGGCATTTATCACGTCATCTACATTTATTCACATTTCCTGTGTTCTCTCACGCGTGCTGACCGACCCTCGTTTTCTTTGCTATTCTCTGTTTTCCTCCGCTTCCTCTCTCGCTTTGGCTCCTCAAGTTTCCGCTGGACTAGTTAGTTAATTCGCCCCTTATGACGATTCTCCAACCATTTTTTCCTCTTATTTCTGGAGGTTTTACTTTTACTGTCACTAAGATTAGGATTTAATTCTCCTCGGCCTATTTACTTGTCTTCAACCCTCTCGTATGCCCTCTCGGCCCTCTCAGTTGTTCTCAGCAGCTTCATCCTGTCCCCTCTCTTTTGTCAGCCTTCTCACCTGTCCTCGACCCTTTCATTTTCCTCGTGCCTTTTTTTTTTATGATTAGAGGAGAGGAAGAAGAGGTGGAACAGAAGGGATAAGTTTGGAATGGAAGAGAATGTTGAAGCATGTACAGGTGTATGGTGTCTGTCTTTTACAGCCTGTGGGTGATGATCTGGAAGCGTGGGTTTTGGTGCCTTACTCCCGTATATACTTCCGTATATCCAACTCAAATTCGACGTTGCGTCCCTTGGGTACGATAGCTTGGACTCTGACGCGTTGTCATTCCCAAGGATCGTATCCTCATGCTCAAAGGTCGCAACGTCGTGCTCAAAAGTCGTACCGCGTGCGCGGTGTTACGTTGGATCATTTGGTTTGTGAAAGGAGATTGGCTTAGCCAAGTTATCCGTTGTGTTGATCGATGGATCTGAGTGACCCTGAGGCTTCGAGGGAACCAGAGGTGGTCCATGTTCGTGCTGTTGTCAAGGTCTTATTGTGAGTCGTTTGTGCCATCGCTGTCTCCTCAAGTCTCTCGTCATACTTTCCGAACAGTTATTCTCTTAGGTATGAACTGACTGGTTTAATATTTTGAAGTTCCTCGTGCTCTAATGTCTCTTCAATGTGTGGGTATTTCTGACGTGTGACGAATTGTTTTAGCATCATTTTGTCTCTTCTGTAAGTCCAGCATGCGTGATTTAGAGGCGAGGAAGGTTGGTTTAGATAAGTAAGTTAGGATAGGTATGGTCATGGTTTTGACCAGGTGTCATTTTTGGGTTCACCGTAAGGTGCCAGAGGAGAGTGTACAAAGATCTCTCACGAGCCTTATTGACGCGAGCACAGGGTCTGAACTACCGGGAACGTCTGAAATCGCTGAGGCTGTACTGTCTGTGGTGCAGACGGGAGACGTATCTCATAATACACATTTGAAGAACCCTGGAAGGTATGGTCCTCAACCTACGCTCAGAAATGAATTCTTATGGACAAGACTGATATGGAGGATTGTAGGTTGTAGATTAAGATCAGAACGTGTGGTAAGTACGAAACACCTTGAATGTGCACGTTCCCTGCAGCCGTAAGGAACACAATTTGGTGTACAGTGAAACACAAGAAGGACAGGGATAAGCATCTGCAAAGCGTAGCAGACCGGCTGGTCTTTGGTGGTTACGTGGGCCTGCGGACCCCAGCCTTCAGCAGTTTGGTCGACCAACGACCCAGCTCAGCAGCTTGGGCTGACCCCGAGCTGTAGGGGTCGAAGGCCTCCGAGATCAAGTCCAGGTAACCTCACCACAGGGCCTCCTCTTCTTCCCTCTCCTCACAGTTACCCCTCTGCACATCTTCACCTTCTCCCCCACCCTTACAGTTACCCCTCTACCCCTCTACACAGCCTCCTCTCCTCTTCTCCCCCTCTACACAGTTGCCCCTCAGTCCTCCAGGCAGTTCCCCTCTTCCTCCTCTACACAATCCACCCTCCTCCCTTCCCACACAGTTCCCTGTCCTCCTCTCCCACACCCTCCCCTCTCGTCTACTTACCAGTTCTCTCCTCCACACAAACTCCCCTCCATTCGTACTCCCCTGCCTCCGTTCACCCTCCCCTCCTCCTCCTCCTCCTCCCGCCACACACCTGAGGGGAGGCTCGGGTCCAGGAAATTGGCTCAGTGGAGGTAAGTCAGGTGTGACGCTAAATGCGACTAGGATTGGATTAGGCACCGATCGGGGAATGGGTTTTTCTGATGAGTCTGCCAGTCTCTCTCTCCCCAGCTCCCCTTCCGCAGGCTCTGTTCCGTCCTCGTTAGTGGCTCGTTAGTCTCCGTTCCGTCGTCGTTAGTGGCTTGTTAGTCACCGTTCCGTCGTCGTTAGTGGCTCGTTAGTCACCGTTCCGTCCTCGTTAGCGGCTTGTTAGTCACGGTTCCGTCATCGTTAGCGGCTTGTTAGTCACCGTTCCGTCATCGTTAGTGGCTCGTTAGTCTTCATTCTGCCCTCGTTAGTGGCACATTAATTTCTTCCGCCCTCAGTAGTGGCTCCTTAGTCTCGATACCAACCCTCATCATTGGCTAGTTAATCTGCATTACTCCCTCGTTAGTTTCTCGTTAGTCTGTGTTTCACCCTCGTTATTGGCTCGTTAGTTCTTGTTCTATCCCCGTTAGTGGTTCGTTAGTTCCTGTTTTGTCCTCGATAGTGCTCTTTAGTCCATTCTCTGCCCCGTTAGTGGCTCGTTAGTCTCTGTTCCCCTCGTTAGCCTTTGTTGCTTTCTTGTTAGTGAATTCTGCACTCGTTACTTAATCGTTGGACTGGTCGTCCCCTGGCAGTGGCTCGTTAGCCCCCTGTCATACCCGTGGGGACAGCTCGTTAATGTCTTGTCCATCCACTATGGTGGCTAGTCTTTGTTTCGTTTTCGTTAGTGGTTCGTCGTTAATCTCTAGTTAATCCTCATCAATATGTTACACTTTTGCCAGTGACTCGTTCGCCTGAGTTCCACCCTCGTTAGCAGTCCTTTAAGCTGTTACACCATCGTTGGTCATCTCATTAGTTTCTTTTGCCTTCGTTAATCAGTCGTTTGTACCTGTTCCGTTGTCGTTTGGTATTTGCTCTTTCATTTGTTGTTTACCGGTCGTACCCTCGCTAGTTGTTCGCTAGACAATGCCTCTCATGCATTCATTAATCACTCGTTAGTTACTTTCGGCCTCGCTAGTAGCTCGTTCGTTGGTTGTGTCTGCGTTAATCAATGGTCAAGCTATATAGTTAGCCCTCATGTGATAATTAGTCTCATTCACATATTTGTTAGTTGCTCGAATGGTTCTTAGGATTTCTGCCGTTGTTAGAGTGTTCGCTGGCTTCTTAACGCCTTGTTTTGTGTCCTCCACCAGTATTGGTCTGTGCGTCTGTCACTCCACTGTTGGTCACTTCTTCAAACTGCAGGTTTCTTTGAGAGTCTTTGTTATTCCCCTGGCTGTCCTTGTTTTGTCTTTGCCTCCTTTGTTATATCTAGCGATAAACGAGAAAACGTTTGACCCAGCCAGTTGCATTGTAAAGGGAGCATATATAGTTTTTGAACTAGTTTATAAGTGGCGCGGGTTGTGTGAAACATCCGTCCAGGAGTATCTGGTAGCTGACCAAGTGGTAGATGCCAGATACTTCCAGTGTATTTAGCGTCATTTGCTGCTATCCCCTCTCACCATTTCTTGGAAATGACTTCATCCGCTGAAATAGAGACGCAAAATTTAGCACCAGAGTGATTTGCATCAAATCTTTCGCTTTAAATTGCCAACGATAGAATAAGATGAGTTGGCGCGATTTAGCCGGGGAATTCAGAAACGTTACTTGAGCAGGTTACAAGAGACGAGCGCTGTCGTCAGAGGAACTGGGGAGGTGTGGGTGGGTGGAGGAAGAGTTGGAAATAAATTGCTTATCGTAATCAGGACCTTAAAGGTATTCTACCTATTCATTTTTGAAGTGGTTATTGTGTCGTGCTGCGCGATCGGGATATAATATCCATAAACGTATAGTGGGGGAAACTTAGGGTGGGTTTGGTTAGGTTTGGTTAGGCTTAGGTATAGGTTAGCCTAGGTTGGGTTAGGTTTAGGTGAGGTTAGCATAGGTTTAGGTTAGGTTAAGTTAGGTTGGGTTAGGTTCGGATAGGTTAGGTTGGGTTAGGTTTGGTTGGGTTAGGTTTGGTTGGGTTAGGTTTGGTTAGGTTAGGTTGGATTAGGCTAAGTTAGGTAAGGTTGGGTTAAGTTAGGCTAGGTTAGATTAGGTTAGGTTAGGTAGAGTTGGCGTTCGCTACGGGAGAATGCCTTAGTCACGAGCCTTCTTGTTAAACTAACGGAACATATCTATTGATAGTTATAAGTGGAGACTTAACTGATCTTATCAGGTGTTAGTATAAGGGTGTAGAATAATGTACTAATACTGATCAGGTATTTGGGTGTTCTTACCTGATGGAGTGTCGAGTGTAATTCATAAATCTGACGTTACTCGTAGAGTTCGAAGATTGTTTTGTTTTGTTTTAGTAAAGTGGTTTATTGAGTCAGATATTTAAAGTGGAAGAGTGGTTTATCCCGTGGTCATGGACGACTGCAAAATTGGTTTATCTGGTACTGCTGGCGAGGTTGTGAGTGGCTTGTATACAGAACGAACGTGACTGGTTTAACTTAAGTTAAAGCTGTAAAAACTTCATGAATTGCTACAGTTGGCAAGCTTTAGCCTGGTTTCACCAGTGTTGCCATAAGGTTGCCGATGGGTTTACCTGATAAGCAGAACGTGAGGTTTTATTTAGCGACACTTGGGTGTGTCTGAGTGGTTTATAGATTTTTTATTCATATTCCTAAGGGATTTAATTTTTCATATGAGAAAAGTATAACAAAATGTTATGGTCATTATATTGAATTATGATTTGTATGTGACATTCAGCTGATGTAGTGGCGATTTATGGGGGTATGTGTACATATGGTGTACCTGGTGATTGTGGGGAAGAGATGTGAGAGTGGTGTGGTATGCCAGGTGAGAGCGTGTGAGTGTAGGGAGGGAGGGACCTGGTGGTGGTGGAGGGTTGTAAGTGTAGGGAGGGAGGGACCTGGTGGTGGTGGAGGGTTGTAAGTGTAGGGAGGGAGGGACCTGGTGGTGGTGGAGGGTTGTAAGAGTGGTATGGCAGGAGAGTGTGGGGAGGAAGGCACTAGGAGATAGCAAGGGGCTGTGAGAGTGGTATGACAGGTGAGTGTGAGGGGAGAGGGACCTGGTGATAATGAGGGGCTGTGAAAGTGGTATGACGGGTGAGAGTGTGGGGAGAGAGGGACCTGGTGCTAGTGAGGGGATGTGAAAGTGGTATGGCAGGTGAGAGTGTGGGGAGAGAGGGACTTGGGTATAGTGAGGGCCTGTGAGAGTGGTGTGCCAGGTGAGAGTATGGGAAGGGAGGGACCTCGCGATGGTGGAGGGGCTGTGAGAGTGGTATGCCAGGTGAGAGTGTGTGAGTGTAGGGAGGGAGGGACCTAGTGGTGGTGGGGGGCTGTAAGAGTGGTATGGCAGGAGAGAGTTTGGGGAGGGAGGGACCTCGCGATGGTGGAGGGGCTGTGAGAGTGGTATGCCAGGTGAGAGTGTGAGAGCGTAGGGAGAGGAGCACCTGGTACTCCGGTAGCTGGGCGCCACACACAAACCTCTATCAAACAGAATTCATAATGAACGGGAGATTCAAATATGTAGATTGAGTTACATAGATTCTCGGACTCTCTGTTTTAGAATGTAGAGAGAGAGAGAGAGAGAGAGAGAGAGAGAGAGAGAGAGAGAGAGAGAGAGAGAGAGAGAGAGAGAGTAAGGGAGACGAAGGTAGAGTGAAGGAGAGGAATATAGGAATTATTATTATTTTTATTATTATTATTATTATTATTATTATTATTATTATTATTATTATTATTATTATTATTATTACTGTTATTATTATTATTATTATTATTATTATTATTATTATTATTATTATTATTATCATTATTATTACTATTATTATTATCATCATTATTATTGTTATTACTATTATTATAAGTATCATTATTATTATTATTATTATCATTATTATTATTATTATTATTATTATTATTATTATTATTATTATCACTTATGATTACTGGCATTATATGATCCTGGGTGCTGGGTTAGCAAGCCTGGATAAATACATTTCTCTGTGATTCTTATTTAGAAAAAAAAAAAAGATATAGATCTGAGGTAATTCTTAGTCTGGCTTTAAACAAATAGATAGAAAAAAATAGCCAAGACATATTTACTGTACCATCCCTAGATGTCGCCATCCATGCTGTACAGGTGGTCGTGGGTTGGTCGTTCTATTTAAACCCCAGAGGTACGACCGTTGAGCATGATGGTACGACCCCTGAGCTCGACATTACGACCATTGAGCACGACGGTACGACCCTGAGCTCGACATTACGACCATTGAGCACGACGGTACGACCCCTGAGCTCGACGGTACGACCGTTGAGCACGACGGTACGACCCTGGATATGATGGCTTGGTCAAATGACCAGACAACAGTTAAGGATCAGATCAGAGGCCATATCGTCATAGCCAAGGGTCGAGAAGCCGTGGTTAAGGGTCGACAGGAAAGATACACTATTTGATCATGAGTACATCTGGATCAGGGGTCATTAACCTTTCCATGTCTGTGGACCACTTAAGTGACACCCGCTGTGTCTGTGGACCACTTTGGAGACAACCGCTGTGTCTGTGGAATAATTACAGACACCCGCTGTGTCTGTGGACCACTGGGAAATGGGCCATGGGCCACGAGTTGTTCATGGTCCACAGGTCAATAACCCATGACCTAGACGTAAGGCGGGTCACTCACTCAGGATAACTGTGAGTGATGGGAGGGGGAAGGGGGAAGGGGAGGATAGTTAAGGACGTATGTAACATGAAAATGTAACGCTTCAGCGCAACCCTCACCCATCACCTGGAGCGTTACTGAAATGGGGGGACTTCAGGACTAAACATTACGACGTTGGTGATGGATGGGCGTGACTAGAAATGGGAAAGAGGTGATTAATTCTGCTAATAACTCTTAGTGACCTGTTCACTGTATGAGAGCTCAGACATACCTACTTTTGGGAGGATTCGTGTCCAAGTTAGTGTTGTAAACGAACTTCGTATTGGGTCGGTTTGCCTTCCTGATTGAGTAAAGGATCTGAACCTCTTACCAAATATTATCCTACAGTATCTCCTGCCTTCCTGGTGGCTGTATAAAGTGTTAGCTCAGTGATGTGTGTGTGTGTGTGTGTGTGTGTGTGTGTGTGTGTGTGTGTGTGTGTATATACCCTGTGTGATGGTAGTGGTTGGTACACACACCTGCTGATGTAGGTGACTACTGTCGTTATTACAGTGGTGCTAAGAGAGGCAGGAAGAGGATGAGACATGTATGGTCTTATAATGGGATATGTCATACGTTCACTGATGATCCAGGTCCTGGTCTGGTGAGAGATAGACCACTACTGCTGCTACCACTGCTACTGATGTTACTACTACTACTGTTGCTGCTTCTACCAGTGCTACTACTATTACTACTACCACAACAACAACAACTGCTACTTCTACTACTGTAACTACTACTACTTCTACTGCTACAACTACTACCACTACATTTACTATTGCTACTACTACAGATACTACTACTACTGTAACTACCACTACTACTACTGCTGTAACTATTACTACTACTGCTGTAACTACTACTACTACTACTACTACTACTACTACTACTACTACTACTACTACTACTACTACTACTTTACTGCTGCTGCTGCTCCTGCTGCTGCTGCTGCTCCTCCTCCTCCTCCTCCTCCTCCTCCTCCTCCTTCTCCTCCTCCTCCTCCTCCTCCTACTACTACTACTACTACTACTACTACCACCACCACCACCACCACCACCACCACCACCACCGCCACCACCCCGACCACCTTTGTGGCAAGTGGCAGCCTTGGGGCGAGGCTGAACGAGTGAGACAATAGCAGGTACAAGGGCAACAATTCTGTCGGGTTCCCCGAGATCGTTAAAACTTGGTCGGTCTCCCTGTGACTTCTTTCTACCATCGAGTACTAAGCGACGGCCCCTAATTGCTCCTTTGTTTTGAGTAGGGGGTTGGGGGGGGGAAGTAGAAAAGGGGAGGGGGTGAAAGGGGGGTAGGGGAGGGGGAAGTTAGGAAGGTATGGGTGGAGGGTCTTGTAATAAGGAGAGGGGTCGGAGGGTTGATGAAAAGTGGAAGAAGGGGGAAGGGGGGGTGTTGTAGTGGAGTTTAGAGGGTGGTGATGGGAGGGAGGGGGGGAAGTGTGAGGGAAGGTGTAGGTGGATGAGGTGTGAAGAGGGTGGATGGATGGGGTTTAGTGGGGTGGGGATAGATAGAGGTGTGGTGGAAGGTGTGACGAGGGTGGATAGATAGAGGTGTGGTGGATGATCGAGTGGGAGGGGAGGGGGAAGATATGAAGGTAGTGGGTTTGTGTAGGGGGAGAGGTAGGGTCATGTGTGCCGGAGACGGGAGGGGATAATGTCTGGTGTGGGGCGGGTGGGAAGAGAGCAGTTTACCACATTTTGAAAGACTGTTTTCCATTTTGATTTTTTTTTTTTAATTTTCTGCATTGATCTAAAAATGAAGATTACTCCTATAAAGTTTACCCCCTACCACCGAAGTTTACCTCAGACAATAGAGTTTACCCCCTCTTCAAAGTTTACCCCTACCACCAAAATGTACCACTCCCAATGAAGTTTAGCCCTTACCAATAAAGTTTACCCCTCCCAATAAAGTTTACCCCAACCAATGAAGTTTACCCCACCAATAAAGTTTATCCCCTACCAATGAAGTTTACCCCCACCAATGAAGTTTAACCCCACCAATGAAGTTTAACCCCCCCTTACCTCACAAATCGACTCGATTCATATCTTTTTTAACACGAGACATAAAGGATGGAGAATGTAGAACTTGTCTCCTACATCACCCACCTTCCCAACTCCCGTATATCATCACCAGACCTCTATATGTGTGGAAGTCGAGAACATTATCTCGGAAAGCCAAAATGGGTATGTTTGAAGGAATAGTGGTTCCAACAATGTTGTATGCTTGCGAGGCGTGGGCTATGGATAGAGTTGTGCACAGGAGGATGGATGTGCTGGAAATGAGATGTTTGAGGACAATGTGTGGTGTGAGGTGGTTTGATCGAGTAAGTAATGTAAGGGTAAGAGAGATGTGTGGAAATAAAAAGAGCGTGGTTGAGAGAGCAGAAGAGGGTGTTTTGAAATGGTTTGGGCACATGGAAAGAATGAGTGAGGAAAGATTAACCAAGAGGATATATGTGTCGGAGGTGGAGGGAACGAGGAGAAGTGGGAGACCAAATTGGAGGTGGAAAGATGGAGTGAAAAAGATTTTGAGTGATCGGGGCCTGAACATGCAAGAGGGTGAAAGGCGGGCAAGGAATAGAGTAAATTGGATCGATGTGGTATACCGGGGTTGACGTGCTGTCAGTGGATTGAATCAGGGCATGTGAAGCGTCTGGGGTAAACCATGGAAAGTTGTGTGGGGCCTGGATGTGGAAAGGGAGCTGTGGTTTCGGGCATTATTGCATGACAGCTGGAGACTGAGTGTGAACGAATGAGGCCTTTGTTGTCTTTTCCTAGCGCTACCCCGCACACATGAAGGGGAAGGGGGATGGTATTCCATGTGTGGCGAGGTGGCGATGGGAATGAACAAAGGCAAACAGTGTGAATTGTGTGCATGGGTATATATGTATGTGTCTGTGTGTGTATATATATGTGTACATTGAGATGTATAGGTATGTATATTTGCGTGTGTGGACGTGTGTGTATATACATGTGTATGGGGGTGAGTTGGGCCATTTCTTTCGTCTGTTTCCTCGCGCTACCTCGCAAACGCGGGAGACAGCGACAAAGCAAAATAAATATATATATATATATATATATATATATATATATATATATATATATATATATATATATATATATATATATATATATATATATATATATATATTTATAGGTCAAGATCAATTGGTATTCTGTTTGCAACTTCTCTCCATATTTCAGTGTTTTCCAAGACCTTTTCCCCGTTCCATCTCACGAGTGCTGGGGCCACAGTGTCTTCAGCCGTGAAAACAATTTTGAACATGTCATTCACTTCCTTACGTTATCCTCCACAACTCTTCCCTCTGGGTCCCTTAGCCTGATTTGATAGCCCTTTGTTGACAGTTTCCTCCTGATGGATTTATGGAAAAGTTTTGGGTTTTCTCCTGCCTTGCTCAATATATTCTTTTAAAAGTTTCTCTGTTCCTCCTTCCTCATCATCCTGCAATACTCGTTTCTTTGCTGTCTTATACCTCTCAGTTGCTGGTTGGATGAAGGTCTGCCCACATCTTCATAACAGCGCAGTGCGAAGCTCTTTCGCTTTTCGACATCTTCCACTGCCACCACTCCCTACTCTTTCCAAACTTCTCCTCTATGTTTAAGGTTCAAGGTACCCTGGGCTCCTACTCTTGTTATATATTTCCCAGAACCTCTCACCAGAATGCCCTGCTCATTCGCTTCTGATTTCCATCTCTCTGATCATGTGACCAAAAAAATTGTTGAGGTATTGGTAGTTTCCACAGTCCTGTCTCCTCTTTAACCCTGGAGGACTCATATCTGAATTCCCCCCCCCCCCCCCCCCCCCCCCATCCTCATTGACCACATAATCGAACTTAAGAATTACATGATGGCTTTTTCCAGCCGTTGTATCGTACATGATATTGTACTGTTTATTAAGATAAAATCTAGGCCTGATTGTGTAACTGGCCCGGTCATCCTAGTTAGCATGCTTGTATATGATTGTACGTGTTTCTGTGTGCGTGTGTTCACGTCTATGCTCACATGTTTGCAGATAGTCTTCAGTATGTCTGCTGAAGTAATGTGCAGCACCGAGGTTGGGGAAGAACACAGAGGTCGTGACTGTCTATAAGATTAGTGACTGAGAAAGTGCCCTGAACCACAGACCTGTCTCTCTCTCCCTGACGAGTGTGTGGTCTGTAGAATACTGGAGAAGATAATCAGAAAGCAAGTAGATGAACTACTTGTAAAGGACAAGTAGCCGAAGAGAGGGAGGACACGGATACAGGGAAAAGGGGGATCATGCGTAACAAATCTCCAGGGCATTTGTGAGGGAGTGAACTCCGCTTTAGACAAAATGTAGGATGAATTGTGTGTACCTGGACTGCCAGAAAGCAATTTGACACTACTACAAAGGAGGCTCTTAAATAAGTCGGATTTTCAGGCAGGGGTAAGGGGTAGACCTCTTGTGATGGGTAGGAAATTACCTTAGTGAAAGGGGAACAAAGGATGCATGTCAGGGGAGCCTTGAAATGGGTTGGGTCCACCGTGGCTTCCCCTAGGGATCGATCCTGGGACCATCGCTCTTCTTGATCTCTGTAAATGACTTGCCAGAAGGGGACCTTGGCACTCTCTACAGAGAGTCTAACGAGTGGCTGATGAAACTCGAGTACAGGTAAGGTAATGAAGATGGGACACATATGGGAGGAGAAGGCCTTGATAGGATGTCGAGCGATCCGAACAAGAAGACTCCCTTCTTTCCCCGCCTCCCTCACTTCTACAATAAAGAAGCGGTTCAACTTTATTAAGGACCACTCCTCCGCCATCTGCCTCCTGACCTGCCCATCAGTCCCACTTCCCTCAGACTCAGTACAAGAATTTGAAGTCGCCAAACGGTTACAAGGAGATCTCTCCAACTACATCCATTGATCTGAATTTGAAACGAGACAAGGAGTCCTCCCCTGAGTTCGCCAAACTCCCTCGTCTCCATCGTAAGAATGTCCCTCTTTCAGTCAAGATGTCCCCCTCACTAGAATACTTCATATGTCTGCCCAGCACCGAAGTAAACAAGCCCACAGTCGACAGTGTGTTACGACCCACTCTCGTCATCCCGATTCCCAGCTGACGTTGAAAGTTTAGAGTTGAATTAGGCCTACACAGTCATTGCAAGTTCCTGAGAGTCTAGACAGTGTGGCTGTATGCCACTGCCTCGTCAGCTTCCTCGCGATCTAGAGACACACAAGACCTTCGATCTAGTCATCCATGATATAGTCATCAACACAGCCATCATCCTCGGCCCGAGGAGGTTTCATCCCATGGCTTGCAGTCGTGCAGTCGTGCTGCTCAATGACCGTCGTCAAGTTTATGTTATCGAGGAAGCCTTCTGCACCTTCCAGTCCCTTACCTGTGGCGTCTAACAGAACACGCAGACCAGACCCTTGTTTTCCCCCTCCGGTATTCCCTGATGGACACACCTAAACACACTTAATCGATGGAAGAAGTATGTCGACGTCCCTGTCCTCTTAGTGTCAGCGTTGACAACATCTCCCTGGACAGCATAGCCTCCCCACAGATCACCCTTAACAATCTTCATAGGTGGACCAACGGCCACCACGTCTCCATCAACCAAACCAAGACCGAAATCGTGCTCGTTACCTGTGCCTCTAACCATGTCCCACCCCCCTACCGTCTCATAAGACCCCAGCCTCCTCAGAATGGTTCAGTCCACCAAGCTTCCCGATGTCATTTTGGATGATGAACTAAGCTGGGAGGAGCACGTCAGCAGTATCATCAAACCTGCCAGCAACCGTCTTTATATTCTTCGTCGACTTAAGACTGTTGGACTCACTGCGCCTAAATTCAAGATCATTCGACCTACTTTCCTTCGTTGCAAACTCACATGTGCCTCTCCCAGCCAGGTCCTCCTTATTCAGCACACAACACGAGCAGCTTTAAAAGGTTCTGAAAAGGGCGTTCATGATTGTCCTTGGTCTTTCTTACCTCATATGTTACGAGGTGCTCAAGTTACTGGTCTTCCCGACCCTCCTCAGTCATCGTCACCTTGGCATTCATCCAGTGTCGTTAACGCCACCGCACTGCCAACCTGAGATCCCTCGTCCCTTTGCTGCAGTTCGGTACCACACCCAGGCTCGTGCGGACCGCTGGCGGTAATGATTTACTGGAGTTGGGAAGGTGGGTGATATAGGAGACAAGTTTTGCACTCTTGATCCCTTACGCCTTAAGTTAAAAGACGTGAATCTAGTTGATTTATGTGGCAAGGGGGTAAACTTCATTGGCAGGGGTAAACTTTGGTGGTAGGGGTAAACTTCGGAAGTAGGGCTCAACATTGTTGGTGGGGTAAACTTCATAGGTCAGGGTAAACCTTTTTGTAGAAGGTAAATTTAGGAGTTATAGGTAAACTTTAGTGTTTGCGGGTAAAGATCTGGAGGGAGAGGTAAACCTTTAGGTAAGGGTAAACCTCCGCGATGGGTAGACCAATGCTAGGGTAAACTGCAACGATACACAGTAGCTTTGAGTGGTAGGAAAAGGAGTTGAAAGATTTTTTGAGTTAGATTTACGAAGTGGGAGAAATTTTTCAGTGTTTACTTAGGGTCGTGCTGCCGAGCTCAAGGGTCGTAACGTCATGTTGAAGAATCGCATCTTCGTGTTGGTCAAGGGTCGTACCTTCATACTCAAGGGCCGAGCCGTCATGCTCAAGGGTCGTACCTTCATACTCAAGGGCAGACCCGTCATACTCAAGGGCCGAAGCTGTCATGCTTAAGGCCCGTATCGACGTGGTCAAGGGTCATACCGCCATACTCTTGGGTCGTACCGCTGTGGTCAGGTGGTGGCTGTTATATACATTTCCAGCAACGTAAGGCTCCATTCCTAACCAGGCTCGTCCCGGGTGAAACACCTGAAGGCTTCACCTCTTTGCAAGGGGTCCCCCCTCCCCTCCCATCCCTCCTCTCTCTCTCTCTCTCTCTCTCTCTCTCTCTCTCTCTCTCTCTCTCTCTCTCTCTCTCTCTCTCCCCCACCTGCGTGGCGAGAAAAGAGAAACAACGCCGCCCTTGTACTTGTATTGGAGGCGTCGTCCCTCCACCCCCACCTGGCCATTACAGTAGCGGCTTTTTCTTCCTCTCTTTTTTTTTTTTTTATGTACATTAGCGGCCAGTGTGGCCCGAGGCGGCCTAAAGTGTTGGGTATCCGTCAGTTTTCTCAAACGAGGCTGGAACAGGAGGTGTGGCTTTTTGTTACCTGTTCGCTCATCATGCTGCTGGCTCCCTGTACTATGTCGAGGTGCCTGGGAGGCGAGACGAGGAGGATACTGTATCATGATTTTTACTTCATGACGCATTGAGCTATTTCTTTTTCTTTTGCCTATAGGTTACTCATTTGTCTCTGATGGTACTTCTCTGTTCACCTCCTTCCTCTCCTCATTAATGCCGCTCGCTTGAGGCCACTGATCCGCTGAATTCATACCACGTTATTTCCTTCCGCAACACAGGTAGACCCGGTCAGTTTTTGCTCTTGGTCTCTTCTTACAGCTGTAGGTAGAGTGAGGCTTAAAAGAAGGTCACGGGAGTAACTGGGAAGGGTAGATAACACGAGACCTGGCGGTCTGCTGCAGGACAGTAACAGAATCTTGAAGACCCACGTAGATGGAATCAGGATGGTAAACAAGTCGGTCTAGTTTAAGAACATTTTTCGCTCGTATTAGCGGAATTCTTGTAGCTCAACATGGAAGCCACGGAAGACCGAGGGATTCTTTCATTAAGTAGCAAGATCGGTAAGTACCGAAGTTGGGAAGTACCGAGGTCGGGAAGTATCGAGTTTAGGAAGTACGGAGGTCGGGAAGTACCGAAGTTGGGAAGTACCGAAGTCGGGAAGTACCGAAGTTGGGAAGTACGGAGGTCGGGAAGTACCGAAGTTGGGAAGTACGGAGGTCGGTAAGTACCGAAGTTGGGAAGTACCGAGGTCGGGAAGTACTGAGGTCGATAAGTAATGAGGCGAGTGGGTTTTTTTTTGTCTGATTGATTCCGAGTTAGTGTGGGACGTTAGTGTGTGTGGTTTGCTACCCATGATTGGTACAGTGTGTCTGTCTGCTTGGTTCTTGAGCACGACGGTACGACCCTTGGGTACGATGGCATGACCTTTCACTTGACCCTTCTGGGTCAGGGGAAAAGCTAGCTAGGCCATCATACCCACAGGTATTCTTATCGTAAACAGTGATCGTAAGTTCGTGTTCAAGGATCGTACCATCATGCTCAAGGGTCGCATCGTCGTGCTCAAGGGTCGCATCGTCGTCCTCAAGGGTCGTACCGTCGTGCTCAAGGGTCGTATCGTCGTGCTCAAGGGTCGTACCGTCGTGCTCAAGGGTCGTACCGTCGTGCCGAGGAGGCTTCAACCGTCGAGACAGCAGCGTGGCAGTACTGACCGTGTTTGTCGTCTGGTAATATACCAGGGGAAAGCAACGGGAGGAGGGAGGGCAACCATTGTCTCCAGACTCTAGACACAGATCCCTTACTAGCGACTCCTGGACATCTGTTGGTTCTGACACCTGATGGCCGTAGGTGCGCATGCGTAGTCCATCATCATAGGCTCTTAGAGCGAGTGAAATAGGACATTAAACGTCCGTAGGATTTTACCCTCCCCCCCCCCCCATCCTTTATATAGAACCATCTGAGCCGTGCTGGCCAGGCCATTGTGTTGCCTCTCTATTACCACGGTGTTTTTGACTCCTTTTGTAATACACACAGTTTTTCTGTCTCACTCTCTGTCCTGTTCAGTCACAGAAGTTATTCTGATGGATTTTGGCATACATGAATATCTTAGGCTGCGCCAGACATTGAGTATCTTCGCATTTTCTAACATTCTCAGACAATGAAGTCACGAAAGTGCTTCAAGACTTCGGTGTCATGTTGCAGCGTTGTGTAAATATGCAAGTCCTCTTAGACGCTCGTAAGGGGAAAGTGTCATTCGTATTCTATGAATCAGGTTGACATGTGTTGACGACAGCGTCATACTTTACGTATTCTGTATATACTTATAAGTCGTCTTTCTTCCCCCCTGCCTCTGCTGTATATTATTTTTTTTGTCTGGTATATTTTCTTCTACCTGTGGTAGATTTCTCTTGTGCCTGCGGTATGTTTTATTGTGGCTGTGGTGTATATCCCTCCACCTGTGGTAGATGTCCAGTTGATCGAGCAGGGTTCGGTAGCGTGACCTTGGACGATGTCCGTTCAGTATAGAGGAGGCTTTGGTCCACGCGTTACTTTCCTTCATCATGTTTTGATAACTCCTCAAAGCACGACCTCACGACCCTTCAGTGCGACGGTACGACCCTTAGGCGGGATGGCTTCACCTGATGACAGCCTGTTTACGTTTTCAAACCATCTTGATGACGTAGACAGTGACCATTTCTTCGAAACATGCAAGGATGGAACAACCAGAGACCAGGACACGAAATTAAAGAACAAGCTTGTTAGAATGGACGTAAAGAAGTAATTTTATAGTATAAGAGTGATAGATGAATGTAATAACTGGATTGTGAGACAGTGAATGTGGATATAGAAGGTTGAAAATATATGATAGTGGAGGCAGTTCAAGCGATGGGGCCCCACGAGTGTAGAACTTTCCCCCTTCCTCCCTGTATAGTACATATAGGTTATCACAAACACACACACACACACACACACACACAGCAAATGTGGAGCCGGACGGTTCCGTGAGGAGTCTGCCAGTTAGCCCTTTAGTGATATAGACGTATCTCAGCAGATCAGACTCACAGTCTGTGGCCTCAGATGGCCTCAGAGTGGTCAGTAGCACCCCGAACGTAAGTTGAATCAAGGTGTTCGATCAGCCACCCCCAGGTACGGGAGAGCCAGGTTATGCTGACGTAGGTGAGTGCGCCCCTCCCAGGGCTGTGTTTCACTTGATACATCAAGTTCGGATGACACAGTTGTTACCGAAGCTGATGCATTGTATTACTTGTAAGCCAAGGTGCGATCCTACCGATTATAACATCAAAAGGTCAAAGCGTCATGTTCAAAGATTTTCAACCGACGCGGGGACTTCCACAACGCTGCCTGCCGTACGATGCATCACTCGACTCCTCGTTCCTGCCGGCAGCAGGCGAGGGTCCTTGACCAGTGTAAGTCAGCCACAAGGTGATGGTATGGAATTATATTTGTCCATCGGTGATTTACGTTAGTTTCAAAATTTTGGCTGGTATTTGGTAATCATTGGATTCAGTAATCATACTTCCATCGTTGTAACTTTTGAAAAAGTTCATGTGACTTGTGTCCAAATCCGTCTAGATTTCTAATATTTTTCTTAAGTCTGTTGCTTGGTAATCATCAACGTTTATCAACGTTCTCTGATTATCTTATCATATTCTTGTGACTAACAGTCAAGTGGGCCGTCTTTAAGAACTGCTTAACTCACGTTGTGTTCTCCCTGCCAAAGTTTCAGGAGCTCCGTATATTTCGTGGGTGTTTTGATCCACCTGGCTATTACCGTCCGCACTCCACAACTCCCTCAGTTGAGTGAGGAACTGTGAGGCTGTGTGTGTGTGTGTGTGTGTGTGTGTGTGTGTGTGGCTGCCGACAGATGGTGAGGGAAGTGGTTCCCTCCAGCTATGGCAGCACCATACCACTTTGAGTCCGCCGCTCATCACCCTCCCACAACTTTCACAACCCCGACTTAAAAAGAAATGGGGTTAAGGTATGAGTGATGGGAGGAGTAAGAGTGAAGGGGAGGAGGCAGATGAGCAGCGGGTAGGAGCGGAGGATGTGGGGGTCATAATGGGAAAATGGTTGGAGAGTATGGAGAAGTGTAATGAAGATCAGAGGGTTGTGAGGAGGGTTGTGAGGAGGATGGAGAGGGTTGTAAGGAGGGTGGAAAGGGTTGTGAGGGGGGTGGAGAGGGTTGTGAGGAAGATGGAGAATATTGTGAGGAGGATGGGGTGTTGTGAGGAGGTATAGAGGATTGAAAGGTGGGTTGTGAAGAAGTTGTGAAGTGCTGTGAGTAGAGTGGAGAGGGTTGTGAGTAGAGTGAAGAGTGTTGTGAGGAGGGTGGAGAGGGGAGCGAGGAGGGTGAAAAGCGTTGTGAGATGGATGGAGAGGGTTTTGAGGAGTGAGGGGAGGATACTGAGGGAGGGAGGGCAGGAACGGAGGCAGAATGCGTTTGGGTAGAACACCACAGAGAACAGGAGGGAGCACACGGGAGGGGCCGATAAAGATGAGCTGATGGTTTTTGACGACGTTAGCGGCCAGGGAACAGTATATCGGTGTCTTGTGATGCTTACTTATAAAGGCAGGAACATTATAGTAAAGTAGAAGGCTCCGCCCCACCCACCACCATAGATGGAGACAGTACAGTAAAGCAGAAGGCTCCTCCCCACCCACCACCATAGATGGAGACAGTACAGTAAAGCAGGAGGCTCCTCTCCACCCACCACCACGCCCTCCGGTGCATCATCGGGCGGGGAAATTGGCTGTGAGGCAACATCATTCGGTACAGAGAGAATATGCTGACATGGAAATGTTGTAGGAGAGGATGAATGGAAAACACATTCTGATCTAATTAAAGCCGCTAGATACCCCGGGGGGGAAGAGAGAGGGTGGGTGAGGGGACTTCAGCCTCTACTCTGAATAGAAAAAGGAAGTTGAAATTGGTGGATGCAATTTATCTTTCTGGAACAAGTTTAAACAGGAGCCATTAATATCTTATTCATCGGTAATTAATATCATTAGGGTGTTTGTGTGGCCGTGTGAACCTTGCATTGACAGGGTTCGCTTCAACAGTACATGATGAATATAAGAATAGTTTTTTTTCTCCAGTGTTTTCGACTCGGTTGGTGATGGAGATTTTTGCCAGTATTTTTGCAGTGCCTCACTTCAGTTTCAGTTTCGTACTTTTGGTACTTCATAATTTCCAGTTATTGTTTTTGTGTCTGAAGTGAAAAATGATTACGAGTGATGTTATGAAGACCCGCGTTCGATTCCCTGGATTTTTTTTTCCTAGGGCAGGATAATTGTATATTAGGGAGACTTGTGTTGGTGAGGGTGATTACCCAGTGAAGGAATTAGCTTGGTTGCTTCCTTCTTCTGGAGTTTGGGTGGGTGGAGGATGTGGAGTGGCTGGAGAAGAGAGTAGAGGGGCGGGAGGAAGGTGTGGAGGAGCGGGAGAAGAGTGGAGGGGCGTGAGAAAGGTGAGGAGGGGCGGGAGGAATGTGATGAAGGGCGGGGAAGAGTGTGAAGGGGCTGGAGGAGAGAGAGGTGGGGCGGGGAAAGAGAGTGAAGGGGTGGAAGGAGGATGTGGAGGGGCGGGAGAAGAGTGGAGGGGTGGGAGAAGGATGAGGAGGGACGGGAAAAGAGAGTGGAGGGGGAAGAGGATGTGGAGTGGCGGAGGAGAGATTTGAGGTACATGAGGAGGTGCACTGGGGATTGGTGAGGGTCAGATAGAGGCGTGAGAGGAAAGAGTGGAGGGGCAACAGGAGGGTGTGGAGCGGCGTGAGGAGGGCACTGACGTTTGGCATGGATCAGATGGAGTGGGTGAGAGGGAGGGTGTATGGTGCGCCAGGTGGAGACTGTGAAGGAGTGGGAGTAGGCATGGTTTGAGGGGTTGTAGGTCGGACCTCCTCCTTCACATCGGACTATGTCCCTCCCGTGACCCATTTCTTCTTCGTCTCCTCCAGCCACACTTTTAGGACATGGGCAAGAGATCGGCCTGACATCCGGGCCTGCCTAGCCTAGCTCGCGTCCCGACCCTTGCACCAGTCCCAACCCCCTGCCTCCGGATGCTCACACTACCGCCTTAGACCACATCAGTTAGCCTCTAGAACGTGAACTTTGAAATCCTTTTTTTTCATACATATTCGCCATTTCCTCCCTCGTTAGCGAGGTAGCGTTAAAAACAGAGGAGTGAGCCTAAGAGGGAAAATCCTCACAAAAATATACGTATGTTCATAACCTGCAAAGAAGATATATTGTTTTGGGTAAGTTTCGTCTTTATTCAACATTTCCGGTTATTCCTCCCCCTCCTCTTCCTCCTCCTCCTCCTCCTCCTCCTCCTTCTCCTTCTCCTCCTCCTCCTCCTCCTCCTCCTCCTCCTCCTCCTCCTCCTCCTCCTCTTCTTCTTCTTCTTCTTCTTCTTCTTCTTCTTCTTCTTCTTCTTCTTCTTTGTAATCAAAGGTTTGAGGTGTTCCTACATATCGGGACCAATTGCCACGATTCGACACGCTTAGACACTCTTTTTTCTCCATTTTTGGTATTAATTTAGATTTTTTTATCGGATTTTATGAGGATTTAAGAGAGCCAAACACCTACAGTTCCTTTAAAATCTCCATCAGCTGAGACGAAGTACTGCATACAGATGCGTGGCACTGCACGAATTTGTAATTAGTGTATTCTTTCTTGTTTTAGGGAGACCAAAGTGATTTTTTTTCAGTTGCCTGACTGTATCTCAGCCAAACGCTCGTAGTTTATTTCTTTACAGGCAAATTTCGAATTTCTGATCGTAGTTCATTAAAAAACGCATTCAAATTGTATTTTCATTTATATATTTATGTATTCAGTCATTTTGTCATTACTTGGTCCACATCTTGGTCGTGAAATTTACCAGAAATATGTCTTTCCACATGATCCACGTAATGCCAATATATATATATATATATATATATATATATATATATATATATATATATATATATATATATATATATATATTTATTTATTTATTTATCTAATTTATTTATTCTTATGAGTCCGTGGGGAAGTGAAACACGGTAAGTTCCCTAGTGCACTTTCGTGTAATAATCACATCATCAGGGGAGATACAAGAAAGAAATATAACAGTCAGTTGATATACAACGAAGAGACGTAGCTAAGACGCCATTTGGTGTATAAAGAGAATTGTAGTAGTATTGTTTTTCTCCGTCTGCAGAGGTCAGAGTTTACCAAAGATTCCCATTTTTTTTTTTTTTGTTCCTAGCTGTTAATGCATTTAATTCTGACCGATGTTTGGTGGGACAGACCTTGTACCTTGCCTTACCTTGCCTCTTTCTTCACCCTTCATCTTGCTTCCTCTGCCTCTAACCTCATCGTATGTCCTGCCTCGTCCGGAGACTTGTCTCAACCCTGGGTCTTAACTCACCTCATGCTTACCCTACTTCCCGTTGGCCTTGTCTCACCCTGTCTTGTCTTCCGTCACTGTGGATCTTGCCTCACCCTGGGTCTTGCCTCACCCTGGGTCTTGCCTCACCCTGGGTCTTGCCGCACCCTGGGTCTTGCCACACTCTTGCATTACCCTGGGTCTTGCCTAACCCTGGGTCTTGCCTCACCCTGTGTCTTTCCTCACCCTGGGTCTTGCCTCACCCTGTGTCTTGCCTCATCTTGGGTCTTGCCTCACCCTGTGTCTTCCCTCACCCTGTGTCTTACCTCACCCTGTGTCTTGCCTCACCCTGTGTCTTCCCTCACCCTGTGTCTTACCTCACCCTGTGTCTTCCCTCACCCTGTGTCTTCCCTCACCCTGTGTCTTCCCTCCCCTTGTGTCTTACCTCACTCCGTGTCTTCTCTCACCCTATGTCTTGCCTCACCCTGTCTCTTCCCTCACCCCGTGTCTTGCTTCACCCTGTGTCTGCCCTGACAGTGACTCCCACACAGCCACTGCCCTATCATTTAAGTGACCGTCATTTGTGCCACAGTGATATCTAACGTGTATAAAGAGGGAGACACACTGCGTTCTATCGAGAACGCGAGGCTCTCCCGTTAATATTTATTCCAACGACTGTATTATTTACATGTCAGGAAAAAACAACACGACATTGAACATAACGACTGGTTTGTTGCTCCCAATCTGCAGTGCATTCGCACATTTAGAAAATGTGTGACAGCGTCGTCGGGAGCCAGCCCTTTGGGCCCCCTCCTCGGTACGATGGACGAACTCGTGCTGCCCCGTCTGTGTGGTAGACTTGAGGTTGATGCGTGTATAGTGGTGTAGGTCCAGCAACCAGGTCGTATGCCGACCGTGACTCACGATAGTATAACTGAAAGATAGAGAGATAGATAGATAGATAGACAGAGATAGAGATAGATAGATAGGTAGATAGATAGATAGATAGATAGATAGATAGAGAGAGAGAGAGAGAGAGAGAGAGAGAGAGAGAGAGAGAGAGAGAGAGAGAGAGAGAGAGAGAGAGGCCATGTGACAGACGGAGTTACCTGGGGCAGAGGACATGAAGAAACGTATGCGTTCGATTGCGTGGAAGAGACTGGGTCGTCTCGTTAGGTACTGGAGCAACAGAGTAGATCCTGGATGCTGGTGTGGGACCGGCAGGAAGGGAGATAGACGTCTGAAGTAACCCATCCGGACGAGAGAGAGAGAGAGAGAGAGAGAGAGAGAGAGAGAGAGAGAGAGAGAGAGAGAGAGAGAGAGAAGACGTGGATCGCGTGTGTGTGTGCGTGAGGAGACAGATGGACGAACAAGAAACGAAGCCAAAGCCGTAGAGGACGGGGTTTGGGAGGCGGCGGCCATCATGGAAACAGCTCACACCGAGCAAGAAGGTATTAATCATACCCCGAGGAAAAATGGGATCAGGTTGAGGACTTGAAGAACACAGTGGGGGTAAAGCCAGAGATTACTGGGGAGGATGGCGAGGTCATGAGACCCCCCCTGCTGCAGTGTCTGGGGGCGAGGCAGGAGGAGGAGGAGGAGCAGTGTGGCACGGGGCGATACCTGGACGGGCGTCGTAACACCGTCAGTGTCAAGTCATATATTCCCTGAGACCATACGAGTTCCCGGTGACTCAGTCTTCCAAAACACCGTGAAATATATTGACCACCACGCATGGTCATGCCAGCCTTCCCACTCTCTCTCTCTCTCTCTCTCTCTCTCTCTCTCTCTCTCTCTCTCTCTCTCTCTCTCTCTCTCTCAAAATCTAGTTTTAAGTAGGTAGGGTGGTACCCCCCCCCTCTCTCTCTCTCTCTCTCTCTCTCTCTCTCTCTCTCTCTCTCTCTCTCTCTCTCTCTCTCTCTCTCTCTCCCAGACCCTTGCCGAGGTGGGCGTGCCAGCGCCAGCCGAGGTATGCAGACTATGCCTCTCTCTCTCTCTCTCTCTCTCTCCCCCTCCCTTCTTTCCCCCCCATCCCCCACCTCCCCTCCCTAATTCTCTATTAATTTCCCCTCTTTCCCCCTCAGGATAGGTTAGATCTTGATATAATCTAATTAAACTGGATTAATATAGGGCTGAGAACAGCAGGTCGTTGTCCCACCCCCACCCCACCCCACCCCTTTGGAGAGGTCATGCGGTATTGTGTTGGTAGTGGTGTTAGTGGTTGTGTTGGTAGTGGTGTCAGTAGCGCTGTTGGCAGTGGCATTAGTTGTGTTGGTAGTGGTGTTAGTGGCTGCGTTGGCAGTGGTGTCAGTAGTTCCGTTGGTCGTGGTGTTTGTAGCTGTGTCGGTGGCGGTGTTAGTGGCTGCGTTGGCATTGGTGTTGGTAGTGGGCAGTTCCCCAGTAACTACCATGGTACTACCTCAGTGGAAGTTTTGTACATAGGGTTGGGTGGTTCCCTAGTTACCATGGTACTTCCTCAGTGGAAGTTTTGTACATAGGGTTGGGTGGTTCCCTAGTACCATGGTACTTCCTCAGTGGAAGTTTTGTGCATAGGGTTGGGTAGTTCCCTAATACCATGGTACTTCCTCAGTGGAAGTTTGTGCACAGTGGGAGTTCGTCTTACGATGAAGGTTGGGAGTGGGGTTGGTGGAGAGATACCCTTTGGAGGGAATTCACTCTCGAGTCTTTTTTTTTTATCATTCACAGTGGAGAGCCCCTTCAGTGGGCACCTTTTCAAGAGTAGATGGGCTAACGGACCGGGTACCCCATATGAAATGGCTCCCTCCGCTCCTGTGTACCATGGGTGGTTGATCAGTGCTAAACGTCTCTTTGTACAGTCTCTAGAACACGCTTTACTAACAGAGGTCACAGAAACACGATCGCCAGCTCAGTCGAGCCACCACATAGCCCGTAGTAAGACCTCAGTTTAGCGAGCGTCCTCCCAGCGGTCACCCGAAGGTGAATGGACGCCTCGGGCGAGGCTATCTATTTCGTCGTTTCCCTTCTGTCACTGTAGCGGATGCTTCATGAGCAAGGCTCTGTGCTGGTCCGGAGATCACCAGTACTAAATGGAATGTTCATTTTCGTTTAATTTCTTATTCACTTGTTTATTCATTTATATATTTGATTATTCAGTTAATTCGTACCTTTATTGCTCTTTGTCGTGTCGGAGAAGATGCTCCTTAACTCACTTGTCACACAATATGGCGCCCCAGGTCAGTGTTGAGGATATGAGACGTGGGATACTGACGTTTATTGGTGGTTATCCATCTCTACCCACTTACCTTCCATTTACACTCACGTGCAATTGATTTACACTTGCCTGCCATCCATTTACACCCACCTGTTAGCCCATTTATACCCACAGGTCATTCATTTACATCTGCCTGGCATTCACTTGTACCTACCTGCTCTTCATACATTCACACTTGCCTGATATCCATTTACAACCACCTTTCATTCATTTACATCCACCTGTCGTCCATTTAAGCCCTTCTGCCACATTCGTCCTCCTTCCATCCACTTATACCTGTCTGTCTTTAAGTACATCCACCTGCTATCCATTTAATACCGGTAGCCATATATTTTCATCCACTTACCACTTTTTTTTTACATCCGCCTTTTACATATTTACTACACCCAACTGCCATTTATCAACATCCATCCACCATTCTTTTACACCCGCCTGCCTTCATTTGCACAATTTACACCCACCTCGCACCCGCTCATACCCGCTTATCACCCATTTACACCCGTCTCCCTTTCATTCAACACTCTCCTGTCAATCACATACACCTTCGTAGAAGCATTTACACCCATCCATCATTCCTCACGTCCACTTGCCCTACCCATTTACACTCCAGGTGGCCATCAGCTCACACTGGCCACCCCTGGAGTGTCGGCATTGGTCGACTACCAGCCGGAAATGGTGGCTACCTATCACCGCCTCCCCTTTAATCGGGCCACTCACCAATTAGGCGTAATTCTGTCATTAATTCCACCTCGTTACTGGACTCAGGTGAGGGAGTGGCGGGGTGGAGAGGGGGGGGGGGGGGGAGGTAGGCTTCACTAAAGGAGAGGTGCGTCGAAAGGGATAAGGAGAGATACTGCGTATGTATGTTGCCAGGTGGGTGTAGGGTGTTGGTTTGCGTGTAGTCGGGAGGTGTATGGCGTGGGAGGAGTGTATGTGTAGGAGGGGTGGAATCTTTGTGCACTCTGCTTCAATTTTTGGAGGGATTAACCGGTAATTTATTGTGCGAATGTACCCTCCAGGACATTCGTCCATGGACAGGCCTAGCGGGAGCTTCCTGAGTGTCCGTTAACCGTCCAGGACATACGTCCGTGGACAGGCCTAGCGGGAACTTTCTGAGTGTCCGTTAACCGTCCAGGACATACGTCCATGGACAGGCTTAGCGGGAACTTTCTGAGTGTCCGTTAACCGTCCAGGACATACGTCCGTGGACAGGCCTAGCGGGAGCTCCCTGAGTGTCCGTTAACCGTCCAGGACATACGTCCGTGGACAGGCCAAGTGGGAGCTTTCTGAGTGTCCGTGACTGTGTAGGTATCTGTGTAGTGTGTAGTGTGGATGGAGGGTAGCGTCAGGAGGGTGTGAGAGGGGTATGTGCTCAGGGGTACGTTAAGTGCAACATATTACACTTAAGTGTCATGTGTATTGACACCTACCTGGTGTATATTTACATCTACTCCCCGTCCATTAATTCCTTCCTGTCAGGCATTTACACCCGCGTGTTACCCTTCAACAGTCACCTTCCACCTGTTAACATTGTGATGTTTACCATCCATTTACAGCCACCTGCCATGTATGAATTCATTGATGCTCATCTCTTCTCTCATTTACACCCATCTGCCCTTCACTTACCCTCATTTGTTCGCCAGTTTGCCATCATTACATCCATTCACAACCAACGCAATACGGGAGGGACATATGCCCAGTAGAAAACATAGAGGAAACCTTAAGACAGAGGTACAGTCACTGGCGGGAATAAGTATTAGGAGTGACATACAGTTGAGTGGAACAGACAGTCAAGAGGAGCAGAGAAGAGCAAAGTGAGTGTGGATGGGAGAGGACAAATGTGGCAGAAGAAATAGTGAACCACTGGAGATGCTGTGAATAGTGGTAAGAATAGTGAAGAGAAGTAGGAACAGCGAAGACGAAGGGGAACAGTGAAGAGAAGTAGGAGCAGTGAAGACGAAGGGGAACAGTGAAGATGAGGAGGAGCAGTGAAGACGAAGAGGAACAGTGAAGAGGAGGAGGAGCAGTGAGGAGGCGTAGGGCCAATGAAGAGGAGGGGAAACAGTAAAGAGAGGTGGTTAACAGTCGAGAGGAGTAGATAGGTACGTGTGCATACAGTTAAGAACAGACAGTTAACAGTTACGTTCTGTGGACACTCAAGGAGGAAGAGGCAAGAGTGAGG
This sequence comes from Panulirus ornatus, assembly GCF_036320965.1. NCBI lineage: Eukaryota > Metazoa > Arthropoda > Malacostraca > Decapoda > Palinuridae > Panulirus > Panulirus ornatus. The sequence goes on along the minus strand of NC_092238.1, from coordinate 36,488,269 downwards.
AAGAGCGAGGTCTGTGCTTCACGCTCTGAAGAGGAACAGGAAGTCTGTCCTGCAGTAGCAGACGAAGCGGGAGGAAACAGTCACGGAAAGCAGACATTTCAGAGGAGCAGACATGGTTGAGTGGAGGCAGACGGAGCGGTTAGTTAAGTGGATGTAACAGCCACATGCAAGAGACAGTCTAGAAGACCCGAGAGTTACCATAGCAGACTGTTTAGAGCGGGAGACGGCTGACAGTACCAGGACCAGACTGTGGGATGAAGCTGACGGTGGAGGGGACGAGGCTGCTGTATGTGTGTGGTGCGGGAGGTGGGTGGAGGTGAGGCAGGGCGTCAGCACCTGGCGGGCCTGGGCCGGCCGGCAGTAATGGCATTACCAGCCCCACACTGGTGGAAATAGCATTACTCGGCTCCTGTCGCTGCCTGCCCACCCCACCCTTCACGCCCACCCTCACGCCCACACACACTACGCCCACGCCCACACACTACGCCAACCCATGGAATAACCAGGAAGAAAAAAGGTTGACAGACGGTGGAAACACAGACTGACAGACAAATTCCAACTTATAGGAATTAAGTGAAAACTATTGCATGGTGAGTAAATTGTCTCTGATAAAGCTACCACGGGTGTGTATATATATATATATATATATATATATATATATATATATATATATATATATATATATATATATATATATATATGTATATATATGCATATATATATATATATATATATATATATATATATATATATATATATATATATATATATATATATATATATATATATATATATATATAAATTTGGTTCATCGTAGGTGTCGGCTGCAGGCACTGGCCTGGCCGTGTTCACCTCACAACAAGAGCAATACCTTCCCTGTCCCATCGTCTTCCCACAATCAATAACAACAACAGGAATTTCGACAGGTAATTTCCTCTGGCACATCTAAATCCCAGGTCTCACCGCCAGAAGTTTGAGCCATTCATCTCTCCTCCTTTTCTCACCTTCGCGCCTAATGGAAGGTGTCAGAAGGCGGCGTCAAGCGTCTCAGTCCCTCCCTCTCCCGCCTGAAATAGAAAACGGGAGTATGGGTTGTGGCAGGGGAGAAGATGGGATGTGTGGCAGGGAATCTCTGCTTTTTTCTGGCGTTTTGTGCTGTCCTTTATTTATGTAAGAAGGGCGAGGAAGCTGTGTATATATATATATATATATATATATATATTTCACTTTGTGTCTGTGTGTGCGTCTCTCTCTCTCTCTCTCTCTCTCTCTCTCTCTCTCTCTCTCTCTCTCTCTCTCTCTCTCTCTCTCTCTCTCTCTAACTATCTATCTATCTATATATATATATATATATATATATATATATATATATATATATATATATATATATATATATATATATTGAACTTAAGTGTCTTTTCTTTTAAAATCTTGTGATGCAGTTGTAGGCCTTAACGTGGCTGTGAAACTTTAAAACATTGAAAATACTCGTGTATTTCCTCCCCATTGACTGTGATTCGAAGGTAGATGAACCCGGTGTAGGTGATATTAGCTCCGGGACCCGCCCGTTGAATGGCGCGTCTGACAATAAGACGTCACAGTGTTGTCAAAGGTTAATTATTAGATATTTCAACTCCCCCCTACCCCAACCCCCATCCAAGCCCCCTCCCAAAGCCCCCGGGTGTGTCATCTGTCTGCGTCTGTTTTCGAGATGAAATCACGTAAGAATACGCCACAGTCGTTTGACTTAATGGTGTTTCCCCTTCCCTTATGGTAGGTATTTAAGGGCCTTATAGGATCTTTTCTTTTTCTTTTGGTTCTGTGACAAGTTTAGATGTAGAGGGCTGTACACTCGTCTGTGTGAGTCTCCTGACGGTTGTGCCACGTAGGGCTGCTGAGGGGAGACCCTGTGTGACCCTCGTGTTCTGGAGGGTGATTTTCTCCTTCCTTTATCATTGTGTAGGTAAAGTAATTGCAGAGAGAGAGAGAGAGAGAGAGAGAGAGAGAGAGAGAGATTTTGCCTAAAGACAGGGCCAACGCGCAGCGCTCACCGCAGGGAGGTACAGAGTTACGAAGATCGAGTCATATGAGTTACGTGTCGTCAAGTGTTACGTGTGAGGAGAGGAGATTCAATGTTTGTGGACTGGAAGCCAGCAGACAGCGTGGGGGCGAGACACAGAGGGAAAGTTACCTGGACCAAGGGAGTGACGCTTGACAGCCACTGAAGAACTGGCTCACTGCGCAGCCGTCACTAACCCCTCCCGATACCCAGGGGGATAATACCGTTGCCATCCCACCACCTACTTCCAAGTGGGAGGGAGAGAGAGAGGGAGGGAGGGAGTGTGTGTGTGTGTGTAACCTTGCCTTCCCACACAGACTCACCTGCCCTCGTTCTCTCCCACGCGCACTCCCACATCCTGGCCTCCCATTTGACCTTTAACCTCCCACTCCCTGCCTGCTGGTGTCCAGCCGCTTCACCTAACTGACCTTCTTCATCAGGTACAACACCCCTTCATCTCGTCAGAGTCCATTCGTAATCTGATCACGATTTGCCTCGCATATATCTTATCTTTGTCTCCTTGTTCCCCGCACCGTACCGCCGGCAGGGAGATACCTCCCCTGCCATCTGGTGTCCCTTACCTCCAGCAGGGAGGTACCTGCCCTGCTAGCTAGTGCCCCATACCATCGGCAGGGGGGTACTTCCCTTGTCTGCCATCGGCAGGGAGGTATGTACCCGCCTTACCTTCTGGTGCCCCGTACTGCCGGAGGAAAGGTAGCTGTCCTGTCCCGCTGATGCTCCGTTCCAGCGTCTATAGGGTACCTGGTCTGTCCCTCTGGTGACAGCACACCAACACAGTCCATTTTTATTCTCTCCATCTGTCTCCACTTTCTCCAGTTCCCTTCCCTGTCCATTCTCTTCCTTGCCCCCACCCCCTCTCTCTAACCACTCAAAAAAGAGAAAAAGGAGAAAAATAGGGAGTAATTGTGGTAGGAGGGAGAGAGGGAGGTAGGGGAACGAGAGGGTATTGTGAAGCATGAGGCAGGGCGTGTGGTAGGAGAGAGGGAGAGTGTCTTCAGGATCACGCTGAGGACGTCAGAGGAAACCAGGTGTGTGAGGTCAAATTAAGACTGGGGTTCACGCCCGTAGTGAGTCCTTACTGCCCCTGTGAGCGTGACCTTTAGCCTCAGGACCTCAGGAAAATGACACTGTCCGTGTGTCGGGATCAGTCCCTACTTCAGCTGCGAGTGAGGGGGTTTGACGACATCCTGTATATAGGGCTGCTTTTGGAGGCTAACATCCATACAGACGTACATGAAGACAGGCAGACACTCGTACTTACTGTCAGTTCCGATAGTAATGAGCAGTTTTGTAGTTCAATCCGTTGCTCGTCAACTCATTTCCTTTGATTATGGTCATATTGGAAGTGCTTATGGCTGTAACGAAGGTGGGGACCTGATCGGATGATCCACGTAACATGGTGTGTGGACGGTGTAGGGGGCTTTCCTTCTGCCACCACGTCTGTTGTGACCCACATGTGTATAGCAGCTATCCTGTCCTGCATCTGCAGCTGGTGACGGAGGGTCGGTGGTGAGGTGAGGGGGAAACCCACGGTTTAGTTCCTACGACGTGTCGCGCTGGTCTTCATTAATGTTTATTCGTCACACGACAACGATTGGAGAGATGGATTTTGTATTAGCCGTGTGTGTGTGTGTGTGTGTGTGTGTGTGTGTGTGTGTGTGTGTGTGTGATTGTCTGTCTATGAATACCTATTTGCACGGACTTTATACCGTACTCTGTTACCATACAACTTTTATTAAGGTACTGTATGCTGTCCACATTCACACTCTCATAACTCAGTTTGGTCCATTAATCCACTGCTGTTATACGTTCATGTGATTACACCTGTACGCTCAAGTTTCTTGGTAAACTAAATGTTTTGCCTTGTGGTTGTTTATCCTTGCCTCTTTCGAGGAACTCTTCCCTTCCTACACTCTTCCACTCCCTTAGGCACGACGTTTGCACTCTTACATTCCCTTAGGCACGACGTTTGCACTCGTCCACTCCCTTAGGCACGACGTTTGCACTCTTCCATTCCCTTCGGCACGACGTTTGCACTCTTCCACTCCCTTAGGCACGACGTTTGCACTCTTACATTCCCTTCGGCACGACGTTTGCACTCTTCCACTCCCTTAGGCACGACGTTTGCACTCTTCCACTCCCTTAGGCACGACGTTTGCACTCGTCCACTCCCTTAGGCACGACGTTTGCACTCTTCCATTCCCTTCGGCACGACGTTTGCACTCTTCCACTCCCTTGGCACTTCACTTTTCTCCAGCGACATCCTGACCAACATTTGTATGTGGTTTGTCAGGTGTATCTGCACACGTCCTCAGTACATATGGAGAAATTTTATCAGGACCACGAGCCTTGTATGGGTCAAAACCTTTAAGTATTCTTGATATCTTGATGTTTTCTAAAGCCTCCTGTGTGTGTGTGTGTGTGTGTGTGTGTGTGTGTGTGTGTGTGTGTGTGAATTTCTGGAGCTGTTTGTGGACTTTGAATCTCGTGTTAACTCACCTTAGAATAGCAATTATATTGTGTAGAAAGTACCCGTCTTTCACTGTCTTGCAACCCAGGACAATGGAGTTTCTATTCATCAATTTTATCAGCATTTTATACCGTGTCGGAAGCCACGTCTGGATGCCAGCTTAAAGAACACAGACAAACTTATGGCGGCGGTGGTTATAGTTTAGGTAGGCTGTCCCCACGGCCTAGTTGCCCCTGGATCATTGGTGAATGGGTGGCTGTTCGGTCAAGGAGACAGGCTGACTGTTTGGCTAACCGGCTGGTTGACACCTCGCCTAGCCACCCAGCTGGGTGACAAACTGGCTGGCTGACGGTCAAACTGACTGACGGTCAAACTGGCTGGCTGACAAGCTTGCTGGTAGGCAGAGTCTCTAACAAGTTAGGTGGTTGGGTAAGACGTCTCTTAGTTGGAACACTTGCTGTCTAGCTGGCTGGTTGGCTGGGTATTTCGCTGGTTGGCTGGCTGACTGATTGGCTGGCTAGCTGGCTTATCATCCAGCAGACAGGCTGTCTATTTGTTCAGCCTGCTGGCGGACGAGCCAGTTGGTAGATAAGGTGTCTAACAAACTGATTTGCTGACAGGCTGTGTGGGTAGCGTACTGACTATTTGGCTGACAGGCTCTCTAACCAGCTAGTTAGTTGGTTGTTTGGTGACTAGCCAACTGGCTGAGATGTTAAACCAAAATAAGAACCATTCTGTCCATTCCGGTCAAGTAGTTCCAGGTTGGTATATGTTAACCAGACTAGTATATGTATATATATATATATATATATATATATATATATATATATATATATATATATATATATATATATATACTGCACATTTCCAGCCATCTTTTCAGATTGGTAATTCCAGGCAGGTCTTAACCTGACAGTATGGTCTCACGTCCCTGAACGCTAGCGTACGAGGGAGACATTCTAATCAGTACGTATCAAGCAACCATTCTCTTTCCTCTCGTTCTCTTCTTTTATATCATTCCGCCCGAGATGGTCTTGATTGGGGGACACGTTTTCCCCGCGCCCCGTCCGTCGCTGTCAAAAAAAAAAAAAACGAGTGCGTTATGGTGGGTAATCCAGACCACGCCTGTTCCTCCTCCCTCCCTTTCCTCCAGCGGGTTAGCGTAAGTAAACCGTCTCCAGCAGGAGGGTGCAAAACGCTCTGTGCTCGAAGTCGGTAAACCATTGTGGCGGAGGAGGCGAAAGGAGTTTACGGCTGGCGTAACTAAGCCATTCCAGTAAGACTCTCCAAACAGCCCCCAACTGTCCCAGCGGCTCTTAACAAGCCTAACGCTAATGTAAGCGAGGAAGAGGGAGGTGAGGGGTCTTCATGCCATTATTGGCCAGTAACTCCAGGTAGCCTTACTTCAGCACAAGCGTATCCTGGCAGGCGGTACTTTCAGCCGGTGTGAGACAACGTGTACACACCATCACGGCGTACATAATCCCGGGAAGATCTGCCAGTCTGGCTGGATCAGTGGAGGTACCGGGGGGGGGGGGGGGGGGGGGGGGGGTTACCGGAGAGGCACATTGTTACCCTCATTTTCATTCTCTCTCTCTCTCTCTCTCTCTCTCTCTCTCTCTCTCTCTCTCTCTCTCTCTCTCTCTCTCTCTCTCTCTCTATCTCTCTCTCTCTCTCTCTCTCTCTCTCTCTCTCCTCCCTTTTTTTTTCAACATCCCTGCTCTCTTCCCCTCCCTCCTTCCCCTTGTTCCCCTATCTCCCCCCCCCCCCCCCCCCCGTCTCTCTCTCCTCCCCCTTCCTACCTGCTCTCTTATGTAAATTCCGGGCGGGCCTCCCGTTTTTTTTTCCGGGGGTCTGGAACGGAAAAACACATTCTTTAATTTTCTAGAACGTGATAAACATGGACGATGAGTCTGGGACACGCGAAGAAAGCTACAGGAGGCTTTATGGGGGATTCATCCTTGTTTTCCAGCAGTTCTGCTGCAGGATTAATTCTGAAAGCTGTTGAAGGTATGGGTTTGGGGGGGCGGAGGAGGAGATGGAGGAGGAGGAGGTGGAGGAGGAGGAGGAGGAGGAGGAGGAGAGGGGGTGGGGTGCTCTGTAGGGGGGTGGAGGAACGACTTTGACGGGTAAGATGGGAGGGGAAGGAGGTAGAGGGACAGGACAGTAGGAGTAGAGGGAAGTAGAGAGGGTATGGGAATAAGAGAAGAGGGAGGGAGGAGGGGAAAAGAAGTAGGGAAAGAGGAGAGGGAATGAGGAAGGGGGAAAGGGGAGGAGGAATGGATGATAAAGAGATAGGAAATTACGGAAGGGTAACGGAGAACGTGGGAGACAGAGAGAGGAATAGAAGGAAACGGAAAATGGAAAGGAGGAAGAGGATTAAAGAGAAGAGGAAGAATGGAGGGAAGGAGAAGAGAAGGGGAGAAGGTTTGTGGAAGCAGGAGGCTGGGAGGTGGGTGACCCTACATAAGAGAGTGGCTGGGCGGTGTGAGTGGGGGCACTGCTGACCAGGTGCCGTGCTCCCGCTACACCAGACGACCTGAATGAACTCGCTATGGTCGCTGGTACCCGTCGTAGACGTTGGTACCTCTCACAGACGCTGGTAACCCCCACGAACACTGGCACCATCGCGGACGCTGGCACCCCCCACACAGACGCTGGTACCCTCACGGACACTGGTACCCCCTCATGAACACTGGTACCTCCCCTCCACAGACGCTGGTACCCTCACGGACACTGGTACCCCCTCATGAACACTGGTACCTCCCCTCCACAGACGCTGGTACCCTCACGGACACTGGTACCCCCTCATGAACACTGGTACCTCCCCCCTACAGACGCTGGTACCTCCAATGGACGCTGGTACCCATCACGGACGCCGGCACCCCCCAACAGACGCTGGTATACCTCCCCCTAACGGACGCTGGTACCTCCCCCGCCGGACTCTGTTTATCGATGAATTATGTAAATCCTCTACAGTTTTAACACCATTTTTGTTTTGATTTTATGTTGTACACAAAATTCTTGGAAATCTGTAAGCGAATTGTCATTTTCTCGCCCAAATTCGTACGTTTAATGACCTTTTTTTTAGCAAACACCAAGACCTGCCATTTTTCTTTTCTTTTACATTGACGAAGTAAACACGTATATGGGGCCATTTGTTTACACAGAGGAGACATACTCTCATTGTAGCAATGACGTCACAGTGCGCACCGTCGTCAAGTATGGGGGTATCAGCCTAGGCAGCGTGTCAAGGTGCCGGGGTGTGGAGCAAGGGGTTGTGTCGTACACACGAGGCGGTCCGACAGGTTTAGTGAAGTCTGCCTGACGCGCTGGCCACGACGGTACGACCCTGGAGGACCCTTAAGGGTTAGATGAAAGGCCGAGCCGATCATATTCACGGGTCGTACCGTCGTGCTCAAGGGTCGTAATATCGTGGTCAGTGGTTGTACGGTCGTGCTCAAGGGTCGTAATATCTTGGTCAGTGATCGTACCGTCGTGCTCAAGGGTCGTAATATCGTGGTCAGTGGTCGTACCGTCGTGCTCAAGGGTCGTAATATCGTGGTCAGTGGTCGTACCGTCGTGCTCAAGGGTCGTAATATCGTGGTCAGTGGTCGTACCGTCGTGCTCAAGGGTCGAAGGTACATGGGACCTCGGCTATCGGGGCACATCTCATTTCGTGGCAACTGTCCTCCCAGGCTTCGAATACAGAGCGACAATCCCCTTAGAAAGATGGATGCGGCGACGCATTATCACACGTTGCTTCGTTAAGGTCGCTGGACCGGTTAATTTTTGCTGGAATTACGAACCTGTCGCTGTGATGCCCCCATGCCTCTCTTGTCCCCGATGTTTACGACTGACGCCAGTGGACGCTGGAGGTAAATTCCACGGTGCAGGCTGAAGCTTGTGATGTATTTTGGATTTGTTTTTCAGAAGGAAATGTGGGTGTTCCTCGCCTGGGTGGAGTAGAGGACATGAGGTGTTCCTCGCCTGGGTGGAGTAGAGGACATGAGGTGTTCCTTGCCTGGGTGGAGTAGAGGACATGAGGGGTTCCTTGCCTGGGTGGAGTAGAGGACAGGAGGTGTTCCTCGCCTCGGTGGAGTAGAGGACATGAGGTGTTCCTCGCCTGGGTGGAGTAGAGGACATGAGGTGTTCCTCGCCTGGGTGGAGTAGAGGACATGAGGTGTTCCTCGCCTGGGTGGAGTAGAGGACATGAGGTGTTCCTCGCCTCGGTGGAGTAGAGGACATGAGGTGTTCCTCGCCTGGGTGGAGTAGAGGACATGAGGTGTTCATCGCCTGGGTGGAGTAGAGGACATGAGGGGTTCATTGCCTGAGTGGAGTAGAGGACATGAGGTGTTCATTGCCTGAGTGGAGTAGAGGACATGAGGTGTTCCTCGCCTGGGTGGAGTAGAGGACATGAGGTGTTCATTGCCTGAGTGGAGTAGAGGACATGAGGTGTTCCTCGCCTGGGTGGAGTAGAGGACATGAGGTGTTCCTTGCCTGGGTGGAGTAGAGGACATGAGGTGTTCCTCGCCTGAGTGGAGTAGAGGACATGAGGTGTTCCTTGCCTGGGTGGAGTAGAGGACATGAGGTGTTCCTCGCCTGGGTGGAGTAGAGGACATGAGGTGTTCCTCGCCTGGGTGGAGTAGAGGACATGAGGTGTTCTCTCGCCTGGGTGGAGTAGAGGACATGAGGTGTTCCTCGCCTGGGTGGAGGGTGAGGCCTTGGTGTTCCTCGCCATCACAACAACTCTGGGGGCACCTCGCCACCACACCTGCAGTCCAAGGTCAGTGTAAAAAGTAAAATATTCACTGAGGTCTTCCGTTTGGAGGGTCATGGTGGGCGGAGCGATGGGAAGAGGAGGGAAAGGAAGGGGGAGGAGTAGGCAGATGAGAGGGGACAGGCATGTGAGGAAGGTGGCGAAGAGCGAAAGGGTTAGAGGGGATCGGAGGTGGGACAGACAGTGAGGAGGGATGGGATAAGGAGAGAAGAGTTATTAGATGAGGGGGGGGGGGGAAGAGGGAAGAGAAAAGGGGGGAAAAAGAAAAGGTAGAAGAAAAGGGCTGAAGGGGGATATAACGGAGACGGGGTGAATAGATAAGGGGAGGAAAAGTGTGGAGGGAAGAGAGACAGGGAAGAAAAAATGGGGTGAGGGATGAGGCAGAGATGGGGCTCCAATTTATAACCTGGACGTGACCTGTGGTGGAGCGCCGACACGTACGCGACGCGTCCCCGCCCCGGAGCCAGCCAGGGAGGCTGGCTACTTTAGGGGTAATGGATCCGTAGGGCTAATGGGCGGCCTTAGGGGTGATGGATCCGTGGGGCTAATGGGCGGCCTTAGAGGTAACAAGTGGCCTTAGGGGTAATGGATCCGTGGAGCTGATGTGTGGCCTTAGGGTTAACGGATCCGTGGGTCTGATGGGCGGCCTTAGGGGTAATGGGTCCGTAAGGCTAATGGGCGGCCTTAGGGGTAATGGGTGGCCTTAGGATTTATGGATCTATAGAGCTAATGGGCGGCCTTAAAGGGCTATAGATCCGTGGGGCTGATGGGCTCTGAGAGGTAATTAGTCTTCAGCGCTGGCAAGTAAATCTTTAACGAGTCTTCGGTGGGAATGAAAAACGGATGAATTACTTTGGATAACGATTCTTTTAGGGCGCTAATCCTTCAGGGTTCAGGGTTCATTTCGTAGACAAATGAGCCTTGAGGGTTAATGATTCTGTCTCAGGTCGTTTACCGAGTCATTCGATAGTGATAGTCACCGAGTGAAATAAGCCTCAAGGAGTGAATAGCCTTCGGTGCTAATTTTGACACGGGGTTGGCCAGTGGTGGTAGCGGGAGAACGTAGACGTCTGGAGGCTGTGTCTGCGCGCACTGCTCCTGGTGACACTGGATCATATGGCAAGGTCGAGGAGGGTGTGAACATTTACTTGTTGCTCTCCCTCGTAAAGGACATGGTTAATTACACACACACACACACACACACACACACACACACACACACACACACACACACACACACACACACACACTGCTCTCTCTTCCCATACCAACCCCGACCACCACGTATCATGATACAGACAACATCTACTGAGCGCCGAGTGTCACACACAATAATGGATTATCACTGATTGGACTTGGCATTTCACGGGTGGCTGGGAGTCTACTGGTAATAATCCCCGTGTTGGCAGGAGCCTCAAATAATCTTTCCTGATAATTAAGGTTTCACTTGATCATCACTTATATATTGGAGGGCTTACTTGTCACTTGATGTAAAGATTTCACTTGATTGTCACTTGAATTTGAGGTGTTGCTTGATTGTTGCCTAAAACTAAACTTCACGTGATTTTCACCTGAAATCGAGTGTCACTTGATTATCAAGCAAGATTGAAGTTTCAGTTGATTGATACTAAAATTGAGGTTCCATCCATTTTTGACTCATATATCCTCTTGGGTAACTTTTCCTTACTCTTTCTCTTTGTACGTCCAAACAGTTCCAGCGCACTTTCTTCTGCTCTCTTAACTACACTCATTTTATTACTACACCTCTCTCTTACCCTTTCATTACCTACTCGATTAAACTAACTCACACCACATATTGTCCTCAAACATTTCATTTCCGACACATCTACCCTAGTCCGCTTACCTAAAGCCCAATGGCTCACATCCATATGGTATTGTTGGGACTACTATACCTTCAGACATACCCATTTTTGCCCTCTCAGATAATGTTCTCTCCTTCCACACATTCTTCAGGGCTCCCAGAACTTTCGCCCCCTCCCCCACCTCATGAACATCTTTCGCGTCCATGGTTCCATTTGCTTATATATATATATATATATATATATATATATATATATATATATATATATATATATATATATATATATATATATATACACAACGAACGCACTAGTGTATAATGTTGACCACTGTGTAAGCAGTAACCGCACTTCAGCTGGGGTTCTAATGGTGTTTTGAAACTTTACACTCCATGTTCCACGGAAGAAATCCGCCTCATCAGGTGTACACAGTTCACAAAGTTTCAACACCCAGCACAGACACACAGACCCGTAGACCCTCTTAACGCCATGTCAGTCCAGAAACCATGCTCTTGACAGGACGCACGCTGTGACATGGCGGTAAGAGGGTCTATGGGTGTGTGTGTCTGCGCTGGGTACTGAAAGTTTGTGAACTGTGTGTACACCCGATAAAGGGGATATTTTTCCATGGAACATATGGTGTATTGTGAAGTTTCAATACATCATTATACACATATGTATCGTAAATGAGGTGACCCTATGGCGTTCATTTGCCCAGGCTGTCTCAAGTTAGCATTGAAGAAAAAGAAAAGAGAACGAACGAAGCAAGTAAATAAGGTGGTTGACGAGCGATGTTTTTCGCAGGCTCGAGTGTAGTTAACGACTGTTTGCTGTCGACTTCACGCAGTCGAGTGTATTCGAAGCTTTGCTTGGGTCTGGCTGATCATCCGTAGATCCCGATAATCGATGGGAGTAAGAGAAGAAGACGCACCTGGTGAGCAGTATATTCCCACATAATCGGATGTGGTGGTGTAAGCAGTTGTGTTTGATAATCGGCGGCGTCGGATAATCGAGCGTCACTTATGATTATCTCTGGTAATACGGCTAATCGTGCGGACGTGACCTGCATCGTTCTTGAAGATCTCGTTGGTAATGACGTCACGGAAGGGGGGATGGAGGAACCCGGGGTTGGATTGAGGGAGGACGTTTGGGAGGGAGGTGGATGAGGGGAGGGGGGAAGGGGAGCTGGGGGTAGTGGGGATTAGGTTGCTGTGGTTGGTAGGGAAGCGGGGGGGAAGGGGAAGATGTTATCTCTGGTTATTAGGGAAGGCATTAGTTTTTAGTGGTCGAAAAGTTGTCTGTATATTTATGATTATTGTAATGGTTATGTGCGTGTGTGTGTGTGTGTGTGTGTGTGTGTGTGTGTGTGTGTGTGTGTGTGTGCGTAATGATGATGATTAATGGTTTATTGAATTAACCTACACCGGTCGCTGCTCGTTTGTTTCAACTTTCCACTTTCCTCAGAAGCATGCCTTGGTGTAGCCCATCCCGAAGAAAGGAGACCTCTTCTAACCCTTCCGACTATCACACTTTCGCACTCACTTCTGCTTTCTCCAAAGTCTTTCAAAAATTTCCTTAAGATTCATTTTGTTTTTAACACATAAAATTCCATTCCCTTCCTTCTGATCAACAATACGGCTCTCGTGATGCAAGTTCTAGTTGTGATCTCTAGCCACTCATCTCTGGTTCCCCTGTCTTAGGAGCTTTGTCGAATCCTTTTCTGCTTCTCTCTGTACTCCACTAGATAGCTTCTCAAGTCGGTCTGTTACGGTTACCGTTGATGGAGCAACTCCCTCCACTCATCCTCTCAGTGTTGGCATCCTTCAAGGTTACACCTATCGCCTGCTATCTTTCCTCTCTCCCAGAATGACCATCTCCCAACATCCAACGCCAATCATTCCACTCCACATTCTTCAACACACTCTCCCTCATCTCCTCCTCACTCCAACACTCGTTTTTCCTATTTCGGCTCACCTGTTTAGCATTCGGCTTGGGGTAGTAGTAACTTAATTAAATTCAGTAGAGATATAACCCAACTTCTACCTACGTCTCTCTTTGATTTCCACTCATTCCCATCTATTCACTTCCAAGATCTTGTAGTTCAACCCTTCAACAACTTAATCATGTTGACAAGATCCATTTCCTCCACTCAGTCCTGCTTCCCAAAAGCTGTAGGTATTGTGTAAGTTTCATAAATAATTTTCTTGTGAGTAGTTACTCGACATCTAAAGGGGTCTTATTAGTCCAGTTTGGAGTACCTCACAGAAATCTGAGGTGGCTCCACCTTCACCTCCACTATGGCCAAAGTGGGTTCAGAATCATTTTACCTTCTTAACTCTCCCGCCATCACCCCTGTACAACTACTCCCTCTCTATCTGCCATGGTGTAGCCGTCCTCTCTCTGTTCTGTAGGTATTATTTGGTCGCCGCTTACGTGAATTGTCTGCGTGTGTCTCAGCTACTTAGTCTTGGACCCGTGGCGCGCGACCGAGTACTGCTTCCCATAGTTTCTCTGTGGAGACCAACCACACGAACACTGACCGTTACGAAGCTCATTCTCTTTTTTCTCCATGTTGCAGCGAATCTGTGGAATTCTCATCCTCCTTTTCTCTTTCCCTCATCTTACAACCCATAAAAGTCGGGTCTGCGAACACCTAAGGAGTTCTAATTAATCTCTTCTTTCTTTTTGTCGTATTATTAATTTTTCCTTTCATCTGAGATGGCCACGATTAGGGCATGTTTTTGCCAGTGCCACGTCTGCTGTTTGTAAGGCATCCAAACGCTGAAAACTTACGCGAGAAAAATCATCCACAGAAATAAAACTAGGGCTATAAAGGGGAAGGGAGGAAGGTGTTATATAGTGAGTCTATACATATGCACTTGTGTGGAGCTTAAAGGATAATTAAGTGATTGTTGATGTTCGCAGTGGTTGGGTTGGGGGTGTTAGTGTGATGTCTGAGTGTGTGAGCTCGGATGGGCTGGATGCGCTTGTGGTGCCGAAATGAAACTCGGGGATGAGGAACCTCCGGTGGCAGGAGGTGACGGTGGCAAGAATGATGTAGCAGCTTATTACCGAGATGACGACTGAGGTCCAGGTAATGGGGTGGAAGAATGTTGGGAGGCATGATACGTTGAGAGCCACTTGATAGGCTGTGTGAGAGGGACACGTGGTGATCGCACGTGCTGGCCATTTTCCAAGCTTTTCCCAGTAGTTCCTCTTGTATAGTGGAAGACCTGGTTAACCATAGTCGTCCATCAGGACACCATTCCTAAAGAAACACAAGCGTCTGATTTTTTGTGCTTTCTGGGATGCCATAGGTGAGGGACTGGGAGGTGGAGATGGCTCCTCGGAAGCACGTCACCTGACGACGTGTTCGCGATGCTCACTGAGGAATTATGTGAGCCATTGGCCTGCTTCTTTCCCAGAGCTCAAGGTAACTGTTGGCTCTGTTGACGGGTGGAAAGCTTTGATGAGATCTCATCTCATGCATCTTCCTAGGTTGGGGTGGACGAAGTTTTAAGCCGACGGTGTATTGGGTAGTGGAGGATGACCTCGTATTACCAAACTGTAGTGAGTCTGCGGAGCTTGAAGTGTCCTGTGAGCCCAGTTAAACACAGAAGTTTCACAGAGTAAGCTGGGCATCCGGGGTTCGTTGGCAGTGAGTCGTAACTCACCCAGAAACTGTGGGGTCTGTTGACTTTGGCATTAGGGAGACGTATGAAGTCTGCTACCAATCAGCGAGACAATTTGATGGCTGCAGAGAAGGTATGTAATTACCTATTCGGACTGTAGTGGGGTAGGAGTCTTACACTTGTGTAGTCTGCGTTAATCACTTCTTCCTTCAGTTTGCACCACTCGTCCACCACGCTCGTGCTATAAAAGCACTTCTTTACATTTTTTTTTTTTTAGCAATTCGTTTGCTTGATTTCATGTTAAATCCTATGGTTGTTCTGTGGTTGCATCTTTCGAAGAAGTGATCACAGTTTACGTCATGACATTGATTTGAAATATCGACACCCTGGAGTCCAGAAGTGTACACAGACACTCTTTCCATCTCATCCTGCTCAGATCTATCTGCCAGCTCCCTGTTAGGGATCCAGATTTGTCAGTTGATTCCTCCTCCTGCAGGAGAATCCTCCTTGCTTCTCTCACGCTTGTGGTTCCTCTCCGTCAGCCGTTCACTTCCACATGATCTTCCCCAGTCGCCAGCAGACCACCTTTCTTCTAAATGTATATCTGTGGTCAGTCAAGTCACTTTCCTGTTCCTCTTTTTCATCGTACTGTTGTTCATTATCACTTTACTGTTCTCCTTTATCACCTTCCTTCTCATTCTTATTCACTTGCCAATCATCATTGTTATCCTGCTGCTTTTGATTATCACTTTGCTGTTTATCACTGTCATCTTGGAGTTATGTATCGTCTACGTCTTTTTCTTTATCCATGTTTTTTTATTTCTTCCCTCTCATGTTTTTCGTTTGAGTGTTCTTAATCATAACTTTTTTTTTTGTTTGTTCATCATCATCATCATGAACTTATCAAGGCCTTTAGACCTTCCTTCTGTTCCTCAACTATCGTTCTTCTTCTTCTTCTTCTTCTTCTTCTTCTTCTTCTTCTTCTTCTTCTTCTTCTTCTTTGTCTTCTTCTTCTTCATTATCTTCCCCATTGTGATCGTTGCATCCTCACCATAGTCATCATCAGTGAGGCTCATTCTCACTATGCTCCGCTGGCTCTCATTGTCCTCGAGAGAAGCGCTTTGCACCCTGGCCACACCGTCCCCCACACACACACACTCACACACACACACACACACACACACACACACACACACACACACACACACACACCCAGGCTTAAGCAAGGCCAAGCCAACTGCGCGAGTGGTGAGGGGGAAGTCGGGGCTGGGTGTTTGGCTTCTTGAGGAGTCGCTAGTTCAGTGGAGGGAACTCCTGCCAGGGGGTTGTTCCTACGGGGTGAGGGTGGAGGGGGTTAACCTGGAAGTTGGGTGGAGGATGACGGGGATAAAAGGGTTGTGGGTGGTTAACTGGTTGATGGTGTGGGAAGATGTGGCGTCGTTTGATGGAGTAAGTGCGTCGGTCTGTTGTGTCGTACATGGTTATGGTACAGGTATACTGTAGTCGTACACACACACACACACACACACACACACACACACACACACAACACACACACACACACACACACACACACACACATGCATATCCTTTATGATTAGTTTGAAAGATGTGTGTGTGTGTGTGTGTGTGTGTGTGTGTGTGTGTGTGTGTGTGTGTGTGTGTTTAGCTCGGAGAGACACCGTACGCACCAATCAGCCAGGACGGTGACCTCGACACTGCCTGAGAGACAAAAAAAAAAAGAAAAGGATCGTGAGACAATTAGCGAGGCGAGTCGGATCCCCCCCTCGATCAGCGGGGCAGTGGCGTTGAACCTCTTCACTGAAGGGTGTTTAACTCTCATTGATTTCTCCTTAATACTGAGTCTTTGGAGGAGGAGGAGGAGGAGGAGGAGGAGGGAGAGGAAATTTGGCAGGAATGTGATATGGGTGAAGGGGAATGTGCGTGAAGTGAGAGCATTAGAGGGGAAATGAATGGGACGGATGGAATATGAGAGGAGGAAGAGATAGAAGAGGAGAAGAAGGAGGAGGAGGAGGAGAAGAAGAAGAAGAAGAAGAAGAAGAAGAAGAAGAAGAAGAAGAAGAAGAAGAGGAGGAGGAGAAGGAGGAAGATGTGATGTCTTAGAGACATTAATAAAGAACGCGCGTTCCTTGATCAAGCCATAGCAACAGCTGTATCAGCAGCAGCAGTAGAAACAGTAGTAACAGCAGTAGCAACAGATGTAACAACAGTAGTGTCAACAACAGCAGCAACAGAAGTACCAACAGTAGTGTCAACAACAGTAGTAACGGCAATAGCAACAGAAGTAACAATAGTAGCATCAACATACGCAATAGCAACAGAAGTAACAACAGTAGTGTCAACAACAGCAGTAACAACAACAGTAGCAACGGCAACAGCAGTAACAAAAACAGTAGTAACAGCGGCAACAGTTGCAACTGACAGCCGTAGTCGTGGAGGCTGCATCACCAGTGACAGCAACAGGCATAGTATCGGTACAGCATGAACAGTAGCGTCGGGATATGTGAACAGTAGCGTCAGGATATGTGAACAGTAGCGTCAGGATATGTCAACAGTAACATTAGGTTATATGAACAAGAGCGTCAAGATATATCAACAGGAGCATCATGATATATCAACAGGAGTATCCGTGTATATCAACAGGAGCATCATGATATATCAACAGGAGCATCCGTGTATATCAACAGGAGCATCAGGATATATCAACAGAAGCCTGAGACTATATCAACAACAGCATCAGGATATATGAACAGTATGAACAGGATTACCAATGTACACCAGTATCATCAGGAGATAATCAACAGGGGCGATAACAGAGATAGCAAGATTAACAACAGTTATAATAAAAGAGATAGCAAGATTAACAACAGTTATAATAAAAGAGATAGCAAGATTAACAACAGTAATGATAAGAGATAATAGAGATAGCAAGATTAACAACAGTTATGATAAAAGAGATAGCAAGATTAACAACAGTTATCACAAAAGAGATAGCAAGATTAACAACAGTTATAATAAAAGAGATAGCAAGATTAACAACAGTAATGATAAGAGATAATAGAGATAGCAAGATTAACAACAGTTATGATAAAAGAGATAGCAAGATTAACAACAGTTATCACAAAAGAGATAGCAAGATTAACAACAGTTATAATAAAAGAGATAGCAAGATTAACAACAGTAATGATAAGAGATAATAGAGATAGCAAGATTAACAACAGTTATGATAAAAGAGATGATAGCGATAGTAAGATTTAGCAACAACAGTTGAGTTAAGAAGATTAGGAGCAACTGTGATGATAAAGGTAGCAGAAGTAGCGGCAGCATTGATAAGAGGGATTGCAAAATTAGCAGCATCACTGATGATGGAGATAGATTTAGCAACGGTGATAACAGAGATAGCTAAGATAACAGCAGCATTAGTAATAGATAGATATATCAGCAGGAGCGAGAGTGATGATTAGTAGAGATAACGACATTAGCAGTGACTGATAAAAGGGATAACAGAAAACGGTGATAACAGTGATTTCAGCCAGGTTTAGCAGAAGCAGTGATAGTTTCCAGAGAAGCAGTGACGGGCTAGATAACATCAAGAACAACAGTGATAGTCAAGGTAGCATCCAGAAGAGCAGTGATGATAGAAATAGCTGCATCAACAGTAACTTGTGAAAGAAGAACAGCAACTGCTGTAGCTTCAACCTACGAAACTACAACAGTAACAGCAACAGAAAGTGTAATAGCAACAGCACCAACAGGAGCAGGAACAGGGGTAGCAACATCAACAACAGTAGCAGCAACAGTGATAACAGTATTAACAACAGTAGCAGTAACAGTAGTAGGAGCATTGACAATAGTAGCAGCAACAGTGATAACATCAACAACAGAGTCAGCAACAGTGATAACAACATTAGCAACAGTAGCAGCAACAGTGATAACATCAACAACAGAGAGTCAGCAACAGTGATAACATCAACAACAGAGTCAGAAACAGTGATAACAACATTAACACCAGTAGCAGCAACAGTGATAACATCAACAACAGAGTCAGCAACAGTGATAACATCAACAACAGAGTCAGCAACAGTGATAACAACATTAGCAACAGTAGCAGCAACAGTGATAACATCAACAACAGAGTCAGCAACAGTGATAACAACATCAACAACAGTAACAGCAACAGTGATAACAACATTAGCAACAGTAGCAGCAACAGTGATAACAACCAACAGGAGCACTATTATCAAACGTAGCAGCGACATCATCAGCAGCAGTAGCAGCAGCAGGAGCGGGAGCAGGAGCAGTAGCATCAGTAGCAGCAACTCCCACAACAGCAGGAGCACTTCCCGTGGTAGCAATTGCAGGGGAACTAAGTTATCAGCAGAAGTAGCTGTAGAAGGAACACCGGCGAGAACGAGGATCTAAACGTCACCTCCTCAGCAGAGATGCTGTAAGAGCAGGAGCAGCAGCAGCAGCAGCAGGAGAAGCGGCATCTATTGATTCCCGTCCACCTGTTATGGCCATCTGCATAACAATCAAGTTCTCGCCCCCTTGTTCGTTCAGACCCTGGCTGGCTCACGCGCCAGACGTTTGCACACACGCCCCTCCAAACGGACGTCTGAACGTTACTCTCCCAACGTTTGAGGGACACGTCGTGTTTTTGCCCGTTTACCTGCACCGTCTAGCGAACAGCAGGACACGTTCGCTCGTGAGTGGAGGCGTCCTCGAGTTGGCTCGCCGGCGACGCGGGTCGACGGGAGACACGCCGGCCGGGCTAGGATCCCCAGAGCCACGGGTAGGACGCTTGGAGGACGTAAGGAAGGCAGACGACGACGGTGGTCCTCTTTTCTTATACATCCGTGAGGGACGAGACGGGTGTAACCAGCGGTGGGAAGGGAGAGGGAGAGTGAGAGAAAGTGTGATGAGGGAGATTGGTAAAAGGAAGCACACGCGAAGGATGTACGGGAGGAAGATAAGGATGGGAAGGAACTATGGAGGAAGATTGATGTGAGGAATATATATATATATATATATATATATATATATATATATATATATATATATATATATATATATATATATATATATATACACACACACACACACACACACACACAGGTGAGTGTGTTGAGTGATAGATGTGTGTGTGAGAGGTAAGATGTGATATGGTAAATAAGTAATAGTATCAACAAAGAAGTGGAGTGATTTTGGTGGAATTTTAACAGAGACTGGGATTAACGATGTTTATAAAGAAGATGGGATGATGGCGGTATACGGAGAGAAAATGGGATACTTGGCAGCTTGTTGAAGAAGAATGGGATGACTAGATTTATGTGGATGGTGTGCCTGGCAGCATATAGAGGAAGAGTGATGTAAAATATGTATTTACCAAAGAGAACATCCAGAGGGATGATGTATAGAGGGAATATTTGCGAAACAAACAAAATAGAAGTTTTATAAGAGATATGGACATTTTCCACGTTTATTCTCGTTAATCATAGATATCAAAACGTATTATACGCTGATCATATATTCGTCTCTAAGACACCTTTTTTCCCCCCGAAGTGATGTTTTCTTAATGTTTTCTTACAGGTAGATGGGCAGTCCGATATTTTGCACCAGATTTAAAGATTTCCCTAATGACGTGAAAATTTAAGGCCAGGTAATGGCAATAAAGGCTTTCGACGGTCAGTAAGCCCTTGTCTTCTCTGGCATGAGACACGGCAGTTCGCTAGGTAAAATGAACGTTACCCTAATTTGCCGTGTCTGGCGCTACAACTCAAAACATCGCTCATTGTCAAGACTGAAACGTTCATTGTCATTTCTTGGTCGGAATCATCATCTCATGCGAGAAATGTCTTTTGAGTCATATGCGGTCAATCGAGAAGGCCATTATTGACCTGCCGAAATAGACAGAGAAAACGCGATTTGGGACTGGTAGAAAAAGAAGGTGGACTCATGAATATATGTCCTGTGGGGGGTTTAGCCCATACGAACGGTTCACTTTGGAAGGGAATTTGAAGCACTGCCGAACAGTGTGGTGGTAAATGTAAAGTTGTATCAGAACAAACAGTTTAGTATCATAAGTGTCAGGTTGCTGTCTGTGTCCCAAGTGGTGGGAAGGTCCTGGCTGTTAGTGGTGTGCCTCATTCCTGGCAGTTTAGCATTATAGTTAGGAACTGAGGAGTTACCGTAGAGCCAGGAACTGAGGAGTTACCGTAGAGCCAGGAACTGAGGAGTTACCGTAGAGCCAGGAACTGAGGAGTTACCGTAGAGCCAGGATATGAGGAGTTACCGTAGAGCCAGGATATGAGGAGTTACGCAATAGCCACGAACTGAGGAGGTACCATATAGCCAGGAACTGAGGAGTTACCGTAGAGCCAGGAACTGAGGAGTTACCATATAGCCAGGAAATGAGGAGTTACGCAATAGCCAGGAACTGCTGAGTTACCGTAGAGCCAGGAACTGAGGAGTTACCGTAGAGCCAGGAACTGAGGAGTTACCATTTCGCCAGGAGCTGAGGAGTTGCCCCAGACTAACAGCTCCAAACCTGGTATTGTGTTTCGAGGATCACTAACCACATCACCTCTGCCGTCCTCTTCCTCCTCAACATCATCCTCTTCCCTCCTACTCCTATCCTCCCAGTCCCTCCTTTCCTCCCCTTGCCCCTCCTTCGGTGCCTGATCAGACCAACCTCGTTCATGCGAGTGGAAACACCGCTGGTATTCATATGTAAATACCCTGCCCTACAGACAGACAAGATTGCTATGGATATGGTAGTCTTGTCCCCCATAGTTTGGCAGAAGGTTGTCCCCTTCAGCCCCTTCCCCCAAGCCCTTGTATTGCTCTGTGTGTGTGTGTGTGTGTGTGTGTCAGTTCCGGGCTTCATATATTGCTCAAGGGTTCCGCTTCTTGGGTCGTACTGCATTGGCTGATTGTTCCTCCGGCTGTTGCGTGGGCGCTCGTTGCCTGTGAATATTGGCACGAGAACCTCTTGTTGTTGTTGTTGTATGATAGTGAGAGTTCCAGATGCCTCTGAATATTGGGGGCGGTACCGGTTGTGTTTGAATATTGGGAAGATACCAGTCGCCTCTGAATACTAGGGAGGTATCACGTACCGCTGAATACTGGGGGAGGTACCATTTGACTCTGAATATATTAGGGGGGGGGGGTACCACTTGCTTGCTTGGGGTAGATACCATTTTCCTCTGAATATTAGGGCGTTACCAGTTGTCTCTGAATACTGGGGGAGGTACCACTTGCCTCTGAATTTTGGGGAAGGTATCACATGTCTCTAGATATAGAGAGAGGTACGATTTGCCTGTGAATGTGAAGGAAGTAACCAGTTGTTCCTGAATACTGGGGAAAGGTATGTACGTGCTGCCTCAAAATACTGGGGGGGAGGAACCACTTGGGAGATGTAGCTTTGCCTTTGAATATTAAGGAGGCGGCTGTTGCCTTTAGATATCAGGGGAAGTGGCTGTTGCCTTTAAACATTGGGGGTGGTGACTGTTGCTTTTAGATACTGGGGGAGGTGGCTGTTGCCTTTAGATACTGGGGGAGGTGGCTGTTGCCTTCAAATATTGATACGGATTCTTGCCGCATGTGAACACAGGTGGTGTGCCTGTTATCTGCCAGTGTTCCTTGCGAAAACCAAAGCGCATGGCCACCTCCTGTGAATACTAGGGATGAACACTGCTTACCTGTGGTAGGGATGAACACTGCTTACCTGTGGGTACACCAGGAATATGTGTTGCCTGGCGTGATTGCTTTTAATGACTGTTTTCTCCGAGTACTGAGAAAAGCGTCTGTTTACAAGGATATGGACGAAGCGGTGGATGTCTTGTGCTTGTGAGTACCGCTTGGTATGTCTGTTATATGAATTTGGTGATGGATGGCCCCGTGCCTGTGAACTTTGCACCTCCCGCTTGTGAGAACCCGGAAGGCGCCTTTTACTTATAGATATTGCCAGGAGCCTGTTGCCCGTGAATATTGCGAGGGGTACCCGCTGCATGGGAATATTACGAGGGGTGCCTCGTTCTAGGAAAGATTGCCAGAGGAGTGCTTGTTGTCGGTTATTGTGAGGGGTGAGCTGGGGTGTGGGTCACCTGGGGTGTGGGTCACCTGGGGTGTGGGTTACTTGTGGTGTGGGTCACCTGTGGTGTGGGTTACTTGTGGTGTGGGTCACCTGTGGTGTGGGTCACCTGTGGTGTGGGTCACCTGTGGTGTGGGTCACCTGGGGTGTGGGTCACCTGGGGTGTGGGTCACCTGTGGTGTGGGTCACCTGTGGAGTGGGTTACTTGTGGTGTGGGTCACCTGTGGTGTGGGTTACATGTGGTGTGGGTCACCTGTGGTGTGGGTCACCTGTGGTGTGGGTTACATGTGGTGTGGGTCACCTGTGGTGTGGGTTACTTGTGGTGTGGGTCACCTGGAGTGTGGGTTACATGTGGTGTGGTTCACCTGGAGTGTGTCACCCAGGGTTTGTGTCACCTGTGGTGTGGGTCACCTGGGATGTGTCCCCTGGAGTGAGTTACCTAGGGTTTGTGTCATCTGTGGTGTGAGTCACCTGTGGTGTGAGTCACCTGGGGTGTGGGTCACCTGGGGTGTGGGTCACCTTGGGTGTAAGTCACCTGGGTGTGGGTCACCTGGGATGTGGGTCACCCAGGGTGTGGGTCACTTGGGTATGAGTCACCTAGGGTGTGAGTAGTCACCTGGGTGTGAGTGGTCACCTGCGGTGTGGGTCACCTGGGGTGTGGGTCACCTAGGGTGTGGGTCACTTGGGTGTGAGTCACTTATGGTGTGAGTAGTCACCTGGGGTGTGGGTCACCTGGGGTTTGGGTCATCTGGGGTGTATTCGGGTCATACCGGTCGTACATTCACCCTTTCCTGAGCCAGTGCCCACAGATGCACAGCTCCTCACACAGGTCGTTGTAAGTCGTAGGTTGGTGTGTGTGTGTGTGTGTGTGTGTGTGTGTCACGAGGGAGTTTTACATTTGCGTTAGCCCGTTTCTCAACCTTGCATGAATCAACCATTTCTTTACTTCTATGTCTATATCCACACACACACACACACACACACACGCACACACACACCCTAGCCCTAAGAGATAGATGAACAGTTAGGCCTGGCTGTGGGCCGACTGCCACGCCCAGGACTCGAACCCGGGCGGGTCCATGCGTCAATTTATGTCAGCGACGTTGACCGCTCATTGAAATGAGGCAGCCAGCTGACCACCACTGATGGTTTTCTTTAAAAAGAAGAGAAAAATGTTTCTCTAGAAAACGTTATGTTCCTTTGCAGGTCTGGTACCGATTCTCTCTCTCTCTCTCTCTCTCTCTCTCTCTCTCTCTCTCTCTCTCTCTCTCTCTCTCTCTCTCTCTCTCTCTCTCTCTCTCTCTCTCTCTCTCACTTCTCGTATTTCCCAGCTCAGGTGCTCGTGATTTTCCCCGTGTTGTCGTTGTGTGTAACCTTTTGCCTTTGATTTCTCTTTCTGTTTCATCGCCCTTCCCTACCCCACATTCCTGTCGTTCCTTCCCTTTATCACAGTTTTCGGACATTCCTCCAGCCCTGCATTTTTCCCGCTCCCTCAGCATTCTCCACCTGCACCCTCATCCCCCCGACTCCCGCCTTCACGTCTTCCCCTAAATTCTTTTATTCTCATGAGCTCATACCCCAAAATTTCCCCGTCTTTAATGATATGGTCAGAATGTTGGTCATAGCTCCCGCCACGGCCCTTAGCCCTTTCAGCACGGAGGTGCGGCCCTTGGGCACGACAGCGCGACCCTTCAGTATGATGGTAAGGGCCTTGGGTATGAGATGAACCTGGCCTTTGACCTCAGATGACCTTGTCTTTGGCCTTTCTCGCTTGAGTTTGTTGAATCGCCACCAGGTAGGGCTAATATAGTACGCTCCACTCACGGTGAAAATTGTCTGTGTCTAGGTAATTGTCTGTGTGTCTAGGTAACGAGCCAGCCAGCTAGCCAGCTAGGAAGGCAGGCAGTCAGGGCCTCCGAAGCACCCACACTGCTTCAGGCTCCCTCACCTTGCCTTGTCCACAGAGCCAGGACGGGGCACGAGGCCCTTCCATCCACCACACAGCTGCTGGACACATCCACAGCTCCCTCCTCGTGTTAGAGAGCGGCTGCTCTGAGGGGGAGTAATACTTTCACGTTATAAGGGAAGCTTTGGTAGCACTGGACACATTGTAGGTGTATCACTGGATGTGTGTGTGTGTGTGTGTGTGTGTGTGTGTGTGTGTGTGTGTGTGTGTCGTGGTGCTTCAGAGGGTCGGATGGTAAGGAACATCAGCAGGGTGGAAGTGCTGAGGTCCCTCCTCCACGCACGGAGTGAGAGAGATGGGGGAGGAGGGTGAGGACCCGTTCTGGGAGATGAGGGAGAGGTGGGTGATTGAGAGCGTTGCAGCAGCACAAGGCTTCTCTCAGGGAGAAGATATGAAGTCACTCACACCGCACTGCCTGACGTGGGGCAGGTAGGCAGGAGGGCCGGTTCTCGCCTCCTAAGGCTCAGGGATGTGTGTGTGTGTGTGTGTGTGTGTTCAGTATGTCAGGAGGTGGCCAGTGTGTCTGCAGGTGGCCACTATGTCTGCAGATGGCCACTATGTTAGCAGGTGGGCAGTATGTCTGCAGGTGGCTAGTATGTCTGCAGATGGTCAGTATGTCAGCAGCTGGCCAGTATGTCTGCAGGTGGTTAGTGTGTCTGCAGGTGGCCAGTATGTCAGCAGCTGGCCAGTATGTTTGCAGGTAGCCAGTATGTCTGCAGGTGGGCAGTATGTCTGTTGGTGGCCAGTGTGTCAGAGAGTGACCAGTATGTCTGCAGGTGGCCAGTATGTCCAGCATGTCAGCAGGTGGCCAATATGTTTGCAGGTGGCCATTATGTCTGCAGGTGGGCAGTATGTCTGCAGGTGGTCAGTATGTCTGCAGGTGGTCAGTATGTCTGCAGGTGGCCAGTATGTCTGCAGGTGGGCAGTATGTCTGCAGGTGGTCAGTATGTCTGCAGGTGGTCAGCATGTCTGCAGGTGGTCAGTATGTCTGCAGGTGGTCAGTATGTCTGCAGGTGGGCAGTATGTCTGCAGGTGGTCAGTATGTCTGCAGGTGGGCAGTATGTCTGCAGGTGGGCATTATGTCTGCAGGTGGTCAGTATGTCTGCAGGTGGCCAGTATGTCTGCAGGTGGTCAGTATGTCAGCAGGTGACCAGTATGTTTGCAGGTGGCCAGTGTGTCTGCAGGTGGGCAGTATGTCTGCAGGTGGTCAGTATGTCTGCAGGTGGCCAGTATGTCTGCAGGTGGGCAGCATGTCTGCAGGTGGTCAGTATGTCTGCAGGTGGGCAGTAAGTCTGCAGGTGGGCAGTATGTCTGCAGGTGGTCAGTATGTCTGCAGGTGGCCAGTATGTCTGCAGGTGGTCAGTATGTCAGCAGGTGGCCAGTATGTTTGCAGGTGGCCAGTATGTCTGCAGGTGTGCAGTATGTCTGCAGGTGGGCAGTATGTCTGCAGGTGGGCAGTATGTCTGCAGGAGGCTAGTGTGTCTGCAGGTGGCCAGTATGTCTGCAGGTGGATAGTATGTCTGTAGGTGGCTAGTGTGTCTGCAGGTGGCCAGTATGTCTGCAGGTGGCCAGTATGTCAGCAGGTGGCCAGTATGTCTGCAGGTGGGCATTATGTCTACAGGTGGGCAGTATGATCCATTTTCCCATCATGCACATTATGTATGGTCTTTCCCAACACCACCGCTCTCATCTCCTGCTGCAAGCCGTCTCTGGCACCACACACACACACACACACACACACACACACACACACACACACACACACACACACACACACACACGCGCGCGCGCGCGCGCGCGCGCGCGCACACACACCAGCTGTAGAAACAGCTCTTCCTTCGTATGTTCCCTACAAATAGTCGAGTCCACAACTCTCCTGTATATGTCCCCTGCCGACAGTGAAGTCTGCACCTCCCCATCCAGTCGTCACGTCCACTCCCAGCACGCCCCTCCGGAACCAACTACATCTACTTGCTTCGTGGAGACGCGTACCTACTGAGGCGTCAAACTGATGCCAGGAATTCCAGTTTTCTCCGAGTATTGTGGAGGCTGGGTGTGTGATGGGGGTGGGAGGAGGAAGGCGGGAGGGGAGGCTGCACGGTAAGTGTGGCCAATGAAAGAACCGTCACTAGGATAAATTAGGCAATAAGGATAAACTTCTCTCTCTTTACAGCCTCATGTGTCTGGCAGGGTAGTGCCTCCCAAAGGGGCCAGCCCACACCCGGGAATGATCAAGTTGGTCAGAGCAACACAGGTGCAGCAGCCCTGTGGAGGAGGTAGTGTGTTGCGGTGTATAAGTTTATAGCAAGTAAGGCGTTGCATTAGGACCCAGCCAACAAGGCGTTGCAGTAACTGGATCCCGTCTCTCTGTTTCAGGTACGAGGCCGACAGGGCCGTCGCAACTGACACCAAGTTATGAAGGAGTTACGAGGGGGGCGTAGACTCAACGTAAACTGTCCGTCCTCTCTATGTAAGTCACGATGACAACAGGAGGCCCAAGTACAGAGAACATGACTGAGAACACATCAACAGGAGGCCCAAGTACAGAGAACATGACTGAGAACACATCAACAGGAGGCCCAAGTACAGAGAACATGACTGAGAACACATCAACAGGAGGCCCAAGTACAGAGAACATGACTGAGAACACATCAACAGGAGGCCCAAGTACAGAGAACATGACTGAGAACACATCAACAGGAGGCCCAAGTACAGAGAACATGACTGAGAACACATCAACAGGAGGCCCAAGTACAGAGAACATGACTGAGAACACATCAACAGGAGGCCCAAGTACAGAGAACATGACTGAGAACACATCAACAGGAGGCCCAAGTACAGAGAACATGACTGAGAACACATCAACAGGAGGCCCAAGTACAGAGAACATGACTGAGAACACATCAACAGGAGGCCCAAGTACAGAGAACATGACTGAGAACACATCAACAGGAGGCCCAAGTACAGAGAACATGACTGAGAACACATCAACAGGAGGCCCAAGTACAGAGAACATGACTGAGAACACATCAACAGGAGGCCCAAGTACAGAGAACATGACTGAGAACACATCAACAGGAGGCCCAAGTACAGAGAACATGACTGAGAACACATCAACAGGAGGCCCAAGTACAGAGAACATGACTGAGAACACATCAACAGGAGGCCCAAGTACAGAGAACATGACTGAGAACACATCAACAGGAGGCCCAAGTACAGAGAACATGACTGAGAACACATCAACAGGAGGCCCAAGTACAGAGAACATGACTGAGAACACATCAACAGGAGGCCCAAGTACAGAGAACATGACTGAGAACACATCAACAGGAGGCCCAAGTACAGAGAACATGACTGAGAACACATCAACAGGAGGCCCAAGTACAGAGAACATGACTGAGAACACATCAACAGGAGGCCCAAGTACAGAGAACATGACTGAGAACACATCAACAGGAGGCCCAAGTACAGAGAACATGACTGAGAACACATCAACAGGAGGCCCAAGTACAGAGAACATGACTGAGAACACATCAACAGGAGGCCCAAGTACAGAGAACATGACTGAGAACACATCAACAGGAGGCCCAAGTACAGAGAACATGACTGAGAACACATCAACAGGAGGCCCAAGTACAGAGAACATGACTGAGAACACATCAACAGGAGGCCCAAGTACAGAGAACATGACTGAGAACACATCAACAGGAGGCCCAAGTACAGAGAACATGACTGAGAACACATCAACAGGAGGCCCAAGTACAGAGAACATGACTGAGAACACATCAACAGGAGGCCCAAGTACAGAGAACATGACTGAGAACACATCAACAGGAGGCCCAAGTACAGAGAACATGACTGAGAACACATCAACAGGAGGCCCAAGTACAGAGAACATGACTGAGAACACATCAACAGGAGGCCCAAGTACAGAGAACATGACTGAGAACACATCAACAGGAGGCCCAAGTACAGAGAACATGACTGAGAACACATCAACAGGAGGCCCAAGTACAGAGAACATGACTGAGAACACATCAACAGGAGGCCCAAGTACAGAGAACATGACTGAGAACACATCAACAGGAGGCCCAAGTACAGAGAACATGACTGAGAACACATCAACAGGAGGCCCAAGTACAGAGAACATGACTGAGAACACATCAACAGGAGGCCCAAGTACAGAGAACATGACTGAGAACACATCAACAGGAGGCCCAAGTACAGAGAACATGACTGAGAACACATCAACAGGAGGCCCAAGTACAGAGAACATGACTGAGAACACATCAACAGGAGGCCCAAGTACAGAGAACATGACTGAGAACACATCAACAGGAGGCCCAAGTACAGAGAACATGACTGAGAACACATCAACAGGAGGCCCAAGTACAGAGAACATGACTGAGAACACATCAACAGGAGGCCCAAGTACAGAGAACATGACTGAGAACACATCAACAGGAGGCCCAAGTACAGAGAACATGACTGAGAACACATCAACAGGAGGCCCAAGTACAGAGAACATGACTGAGAACACATCAACAGGAGGCCCAAGTACAGAGAACATGACTGAGAACACATCAACAGGAGGCCCAAGTACAGAGAACATGACTGAGAACACATCAACAGGAGGCCCAAGTACAGAGAACATGACTGAGAACACATCAACAGGAGGCCCAAGTACAGAGAACATGACTGAGAACACATCAACAGGAGGCCCAAGTACAGAGAACATGACTGAGAACACATCAACAGGAGGCCCAAGTACAGAGAACATGACTGAGAACACATCAACAGGAGGCCCAAGTACAGAGAACATGACTGAGAACACATCAACAGGAGGCCCAAGTACAGAGAACATGACTGAGAACACATCAACAGGAGGCCCAAGTACAGAGAACATGACTGAGAACACATCAACAGGAGGCCCAAGTACAGAGAACATGACTGAGAACACATCAACAGGAGGCCCAAGTACAGAGAACATGACTGAGAACACATCAACAGGAGGCCCAAGTACAGAGAACATGACTGAGAACACATCAACAGGAGGCCCAAGTACAGAGAACATGACTGAGAACACATCAACAGGAGGCCCAAGTACAGAGAACATGACTGAGAACACATCAACAGGAGGCCCAAGTACAGAGAACATGACTGAGAACACATCAACAGGAGGCCCAAGTACAGAGAACATGACTGAGAACACATCAACAGGAGGCCCAAGTACAGAGAACATGACTGAGAACACATCAACAGGAGGCCCAAGTACAGAGAACATGACTGAGAACACATCAACAGGAGGCCCAAGTACAGAGAACATGACTGAGAACACATCAACAGGAGGCCCAAGTACAGAGAACATGACTGAGAACACATCAACAGGAGGCCCAAGTACAGAGAACATGACTGAGAACACATCAACAGGAGGCCCAAGTACAGAGAACATGACTGAGAACACATCAACAGGAGGCCCAAGTACAGAGAACATGACTGAGAACACATCAACAGGAGGCCCAAGTACAGAGAACATGACTGAGAACACATCAACAGGAGGCCCAAGTACAGAGAACATGACTGAGAACACATCAACAGGAGGCCCAAGTACAGAGAACATGACTGAGAACACATCAACAGGAGGCCCAAGTACAGAGAACATGACTGAGAACACATCAACAGGAGGCCCAAGTACAGAGAACATGACTGAGAACACATCAACAGGAGGCCCAAGTACAGAGAACATGACTGAGAACACATCAACAGGAGGCCCAAGTACAGAGAACATGACTGAGAACACATCAACAGGAGGCCCAAGTACAGAGAACATGACTGAGAACACATCAACAGGAGGCCCAAGTACAGAGAACATGACTGAGAACACATCAACAGGAGGCCCAAGTACAGAGAACATGACTGAGAACACATCAACAGGAGGCCCAAGTACAGAGAACATGACTGAGAACACATCAACAGGAGGCCCAAGTACAGAGAACATGACTGAGAACACATCAACAGGAGGCCCAAGTACAGAGAACATGACTGAGAACACATCAACAGGAGGCCCAAGTACAGAGAACATGACTGAGAACACCACTGATAAATCAAGGTTAGAGATCATGACTGAGAACACATCACAGGGAGAATCAAGCGTAGAGAACATGATTGAGAACACATCACTGGAAGAACCAAGGTTAGAGAACATGACAGAAAATTAATTGAAAGAATATTTATGTAGGAAATGGTTGAGGTGTGGTGAGCAGGGGGCACCACCCCTGCTGAGCAACCGGTTACTGGGGTAACCCGTGAGATTGGTGGGCAGGAGTGTTATCTCTCACCAGGCTGGAGTGTTACCTCTCACCAGGCACGAGTGTTACCTCTCACCAGGCACGAGTGTTACCTCTCACCAGGCACGAGTGTTACCTCTCACCAGGCACGAGTGTTACCTTTCACTAGGCACGAGTATTACCTCTCACTAGGCACAAGTGTTACTTCTCACTAGGCACAAGTGTTACCTCTCACTAGGCACAAGTGTTATCTCTCACTAGGCACGAGTGTTGCCTCTCAACAGAGAAGGTAAGGGGTAGGGTTGTGGGGAATGGGTAAGGGAGTGAGAGGAGGAATATGGTAGGGAGGGGGAAGGTATTGGAAGTGAGGAGAGTGGGGGAGGGGATGTGAGACCTGAAAGGAACTGGGAAGAACACAGAGAATGAGAATGAGGGAAGATGGGGTTGGAGGTGAGGACGGATGTGAGTGTGAGGGAGAGGACGGGAGGTCTTGGGGGTGGACAGTAGGGTTGAGAAGGAAGGATTTATATGAGGAAGACAAGAGGATCACATGGCACGGGAGATGAACAGATTGTTGATTTGATTTGTGCCTGTGACCCCAGCTGGTGCATTGTGCACCCCCATGCTCATCCTGTGAGCGGTAGCGCAAAAGGATAACAGGGTGGGTCACAAAGGGTCTTAGTCAGACCCCAGTGGGCTGATATTACATAAGATGTTACAGTTCGTATTTCAGTACATACATGACAGTTTCATACGCTAAGTTTTACCGACTAGATGCAAAAAGTGGAAACAAACTTAGAATTTCAGGTACCTTGTCGTTAACAATAAGGTGTTGTGACATTTCCTGCAGGGTTTGTCTAGATCTATCCCTAAAAGGTTCCATATTTTCACATTCTATGACTTAGTGTTCTAGTTTATGTCCGGATCTTTGACCACAAACTTTACAGTTCACATGATTAACATCTTCAATTAGGCCAAAGCGCCAGGAGTACGTATAGCTTAGCCTTAGTCTAGCAGTTACAAGATCATGTAAACTGCTGATCTTATCACTTTCTCCATACAATACATGTTTTACTTTACTACACATCTCACTGTGGTGGAAAGTGTCTCTACTTGTCCATATCTGAAGTGGTCTTCGTGCTTCAGAGAGGTCTGTTCGTTCCGTTCGAATTACAGTTTTGAGGTTTCTGATCGAGACTCCGATCTAGTTTTCAGGAGAGAGAGAGTGATTCCTCTTCCTCCCCATCTGAACCTTCCTCTGTCCTCCCAGTTCCCGTCACCCATTCCTTTCTCCCCCCCCCCCCCCATCTCCCCCACCCACCCACTCAAGCCTCGCACACACTCCCCCACAACCCCCCTCCCCCCTCCCCCCCTCAACACATGCTTGATATAATAAAGTGCTTTAATGAAGGCCTGGCTTTTTATAGCGACCTTGGCAACACCTGCATTTCTTCCATTGGTTTTGAGGACCGGGCGGAGACGCCATGTGAGAGGGGAGGTCGTGGAGAGAGTGGGAGGGGGGGGGAGAGGTAGAGGTCGTGGAGGGTTGGTTATCAGGAAGTCGGAGGGCGGGGGTCGTATTAAACGCTTAGGGGAGGGGAGGTTGTAGGGACAGGGTCGTGGTGGGCAAGAGGGTCGTCCAGGGCAAAGTCAAAAAATTCTGTCAAGCTCAGGTTTTTGTATTTGCCTACATCAGAGATGCATGGTCGTCCTTTGTACGTCTTCTGTACATATTTTGTGGTGTATACACCAGTCATGCATAGTCATGCTTTCTGCGTCAGTCATACGCATTTGTCCTTTATACATGAGTCATACATATTCTTGCTTCATACATCAGCCATACACATAAGTTGTCAGAGTAGAGTTTCATGGGGGAGAGGAGGAGAGTTGAGTGTCGTTAGGAGAGGATTTTGGGAAGTAGAGAGAGAGAGAGAGAGAGAGAGAGAGAGAGAGAGAGAGAGAGAGAGAGAGAGAGAGAGAGAGAGAAGTGTTCCATGTGGACAGCACTAGAGTGAGCGGGTCTTTGGTAGTGGGATATAGGGAGTTCAGGATCGTGGGGGGAAGTAGTATTCAGGGAGACAGGGTCGTAAGTAAAGAAAGGGAGGAAGGAAGACGTTGTACTTACCTGTGGGTGTGGGGGAAAGGAGTCTGATTTATAAGCAAGAAGAAGAAGAAGAAGGAGGAGGAAGAGGAGGAGGAGGAGGAGGAGGAGGAGGAGGAGAAGAAGAAGAAGAAGAAGAAGAAGAAGAAGAAGAAGAAGAAGAAGATGGAGGATGGAGGAGGAGGAGGAGGAGGAGGAGGAGAAGAAGAAGAAGAAGAAGAAGAAGAAGAAGAAGAAGAAGAAGAAGAAGAAGGAGGAGGAGAAGGAGAAGAAGAAGAGACGGGTTTTGCCCCCTCTTTCACAACCCAAACAGTTCTTGCTTTTCCCCTCGAGAGAGAAAATTAGAGCAGGCTCCTTAGAACGTTATGCAAAGAAGCCAATGTCTGCCCTGGAAATTGGAGTCGATCGTTCGGCCGGTAGAGCCGGGGGTCTGGCCAGGGCGGGGCCTGGCCCAGATGGGGGACGTGCAGGCTCGGGCAGGGGAGGGCCTGGCCAGGGTGTCTTACTACCCTGGGGAGGAGGGTGGGCTGGATGTTCCCAGATAACGCCCTGTCCCCGTGACGTCAACACCTGTTCTGTATCAGTGTTGCATTATTGACACCTCCTGTATTAGTATTGCAGGGTCAACACCTCTCTTGTATCGATGTTGCATTATTAACACCTTTCCTGTATTAGTATTGCAGGGTTAACACCTCTCCTGTATCAGTGTTGCAGG
The DNA here is from genome assembly GCF_036320965.1 of Panulirus ornatus. NCBI lineage: Eukaryota > Metazoa > Arthropoda > Malacostraca > Decapoda > Palinuridae > Panulirus > Panulirus ornatus. Next base: position 36,454,305 of record NC_092238.1, on the reverse strand, counting down.
GTAATCACTTCTCATGTATTAAGTGTTGCAGGGTCAAAGCCGTTCCTGTGTCAATGTTCCAGGGTCAACACCTCTCCTGTATTAGTGTTGCAGGGTCATCACCTCCCCTGTATTAGTGTTGCAGGGTCATCAATCACCTCTGCTGTATCAGTGTTGCAGGATCAACACTTGTGATATCATATCAGTGATGCAGGGTCATCACCTCTGTTGTATCAGTGTTGCAGGGTCAACACCTCTCCTAATATCAATGTTGCAGGGTCGTCACCTCCTCTTTATTAGTGTTGCAGAGTCATCTCCTTTCATGAAGTAGTGTTACAGGTTCATCACTTCTTATGTATCAGTGTTGCAGGATCATCACCTCTCCTGTGTCAGTGTTGCAGGATCAGCAAGCAATGCTTTCGGCGATATTGCGTCGTGTGAGTAGGGGGGCTGACATTTACGTGAGTAGAAGATGAGGGCAAGTGCCTCTGTGTGTGTAGAAGATGAGGGCAGGTGCCTCACTGTGTGTAGAAGATGAGGGCAGGTGTCTCACTGTGTGTAGAAGATGAGGGCAGGTGCCTCTCTGTGTGTAGAAGATGAGGGCAGGTGCCTCTGTGTGTGTAGAAGATGAGGGTAAGTGCCTCTCTGTGTGTAGAAGATGAGGATAAGTGCTTCTCTGAGTGTAGAAGATGAGGGCAGGTGCCTCTGTGTGTGTGTAGAAGATGAGGGTAAGTGCCTCTCTGTGTGTAGAAGATGAGGGTAAGTGCCTCTTTGTGTGTAGAAGATGAGGGTAAGTGCCTCTCTGTGTGTAGAAGATGAGGGTAAGTGCCTCTGTGTGTGTAGAAGAGGAGGGCTAGAGCTTCTCTCTATGTAGAGGATGAGGGCAGGTGCCTCTGTGTGTGTAGAGGATGAGGGCAGGTGCCTCTGTGTGTGTGTAGAAGATGAGGGTAAGTGCCTCTCTGTGTGTAGAAGATGAGGGTAAGTGCCTGTCTGTGTGTAGAAGATGAGGGTAAGTGCTTCTGTGTGTGTAGAAGAGGAGGGCTAGAGCTTCTCTCTATGTAGGGGATGAGGGCAGGTGCCTCTGTGTGTGTAGAGGATGAGGGCAGGTGCCTCTGTGTGTGTAGGGGATGAGGGCAGGTGCCTCTCTGGGTGAAGATGATGGATGGATGTCGAGGGTGGCTGGAGAGCCTTACGGTAATAGAACTTGCAAAGTCTGATCTTCAGGATGCTCGCCCGTTTTCATTTGTTGGGTTTATTGTGAAAGTTTTGGAAGTTGGGTGCTTAAAACTTGGAGCAAAATAGCTTAAAATTGGATGAGAAGAGGTAAAAAAAAAAAAAGAGAGAGAAACTTAAAGTTAAGGAGCAGCTATGGAGTTTGAATGTAAATGAGCAAAAAGTTCAGCGGATAACAATCAGAGCCGAGGAGCTTCAGACAGAAGCCGAACAAAGTAGCTGTCTGGAAACGAGTATGAATGGGCTAAAGAGGGAAAACTCAGCACAAGATCAGCATCAGTAGCAGCAGCAGCAGCAAGTCCTCGTAAAATAAGGCCGAAGAACACTGGACGAAGTGGTAGTTCAACAAATGCGTCGGAAGAAGGGAGACAAGAGGACCCCGGGATGGAGGTCGAACAAAACAGCATCGTACGAAGCACAACCAAAAGAAGTTCTGGACGGGAGTATTGGTCGTCAGGTTCTTGGCCACCCAAGTTATAAGTGGATCAGGCATGCTGGCTACAGAGGGGCCCCCGTCTGAGGCAACACACGTGCCCTCCCTCCTACCTTGCCCCTCCCTGCCACCTGCTGGCCAGATAGGAAGGGAGAAAGAAGAAATGTTTTCTGGGAGGATCTTACTTGTTTTGTACCGGGACCTGTTTTTATGGCGATGATTGATCGGTTGGGCTTGAAGCCTATCAACTACCAGGGCCATTAAGGCCGTCCACGTCAGCATATAATCTACCTGCCGAAAAATCTTGAACACCTTCAGGTTCTTAAGATAATTCTAAGACCTCATCCGCTCTTACTGTGTATTGGGTCGACGTTTTTTTTCTTTTTTCCTGGTGACACGGCAGCCTGTGTTGTGCTGATGTTCAGACGAACCCCGCGGATGTATTCTCTGGTGATGGCGTCTGGATGTTTTGATGAACATCGGTTTGTTAGAGAGAGAGTTTCGGATGAAGGCAAGACCCTCGAACGAACACGAAACAGAGGAACACCTGACACATCTGTGGCAGGTACAGTAAAACGTCAACTAAATAGAATTTGAATGAAAATAGAAATATACTAAAGTAACTTTGACCAGAAGCACAGCACAGTGGTGTCAGACGAAACAAAGAGAAGATATTATGGAAAGGTAATTCAAACAAGAACCAGACACACGTCAGATAAAGAATATTCATCTTAATATTATTCAAAGGTGTGTTTCTCTCGTCAGCGAAGTCCCTTCAGGAGGGAATAGCCTCATTAGCTAGCATTCACTTTCAAGCTGTCGAGTGTAATGCCTCGAAACCAGAGCCCCTTATCCACAGATAAATCCCATACACCTTTTCCGTGGTTTCCCCCTGACCGCTTCACATACCTGGTTGAGTCCACTGACAGCATGTCGCCCCTCCCTGTATACCACCTTTTCGCAATTTCTTGTACCCCATGTACGCCTGACACTCTCCAGCACGTTCAGGCCCCGAACACTCAAAGCTTCTTCCACTCCACCCTCCCAACTCCTTCTCGAGTTTCCTCATGTTCTTGTTACCACCATTTTATGATATACACACTAGGAACGTACTCACCCCTTGCACGATATACCTGGACGTGTCCAGCCCTGCAAAGCCTCGCCTGTACTCACCCACAGCCACACAAACTTTCCTTCACAAGAGATGAACATCTCTGGTAAATAAACATGAAGTAATGAAAGAAACGTAATTAACGAGAAATTGTAATTTTTTTCTGTAGCATTGATTAATGGAAACGTAATCGACTCTTAGTCTTGTGTTCCCTAGCAGGATGGATCTTCCTCTTACCTCATATCTTCTGCTTTGTTTTCGTGATGCTTCATACGTAAGTACTTCACTCCACCAGTCCAAGCTGGCTCAGTAGGATACCCGGAGACATCCTTTTCCCAAGGGTCTTGGGCAGGCGGATATCCTTACCTTGAGATCCTGAGCGTTCCAGGCAATCGTCGAAGTCTTCTTTGATCACCAGTTCGATGGGAAATTGCTCTACCTCCTTACCCTCCCCCCAACCGCCGGGGACCTCCTTGATACACCATTCATGGAGGACCTGCGTCTCCCCCCATCTTCCCCGGGGCTTGGCGCCATCACCTGCTACTTACGACCCTCCTGCAGGATCCGGTGGTCATTTGCGGGAACCGTCGAGTGTTTGCGCTGGTGCTCAGAAGACCTGGCTGTCAGATGTCCGCCACTCCATGATGGCCGAAACCCCAGGCAGTCCTTGCGGATCTCGGCTGACTCGACCCTTGGCCGGGGCCCTTCTGATCTTAAACCTTAGTCAGGGAGGATATGCTGTGGATGAGGGATAGAGAAGCGAAACAAGGAATGGGTCGATGGATAGGTATATAGGATAGTTGGATAGATGGACGGAGACGGATACACAATGATCCTGATCTTTGCTGTGTGGACTAAGCTGTATGTGTGTGTGTGTGTGTGTGTGTGTGTGTGTGTGTGTGTGTGTGTACACACGTTATGGGGAGCGAGGTTTGCACCTGTGTTGCCCCGTCTCTTAACCTTGTATATGTACCGTACCTTTACTGACACGCCCCAGCCAAAGCCAGGTATTGACCAGCTTCCGGGGGAGGAATAGTCGACGGCCGCGCCAAAGATACGAACTCGGGCGTTGACTTGCGTGAATCATAATCAGCGACGCTGACCAGTGGACCACGGAAGCCCGTGTGTGTGTGTGTGTGTGTGTGTGTGTGTGTGTGTGTGTGTGTGTGTCTATATCATGATATCTGATTCCCATTATATAGCCATTTGTATTGATATCAAATCTATTTGTTCATCTGTTTCTCTCCCTCTTTCTGTACACGAGTGCTTCTCTCCCCAGCCTCCTCTCCCCAGCCTTCTCTGCCCAACCATCTCTCTCCAGCCTTCTCTCTCCAGCAGACTCTCCCCAGCCTTCTCTCCCCAGCCTTCTCAATCCAGCCTTCTCTCCCCAGCCTTCTCAATCCAGCCTTCTCTCCCCAGCTTTCTCCCCCCAGCCTTCTTAATCCAGCCTTCTCTCCCCAGCCTTCTCAATCCAGCCTTCTCTCCCCAGCCTTCTCTCCCCAGCCTTCTCAATCCAGCCTTCTTTTCCCAGCCTTCTCTCTTCAGCCTTCTCTCCCCAGCCTTCTCAATCCAGCCTTCTCTCCCCATCCTTCTCTTCCCAGCCTTCTCTCCCCAGCCTTCTCAATCCAGCCTTCTCTCCCCATCCTTCTCTTCCCAGCCTTCTCTCCCCAGCCTTCTCAATCCAGCCTTCTCTCCCCAGCCTTCTCAATCCAGCCTTCTCTCCCCAGCCTTCTCAATCCAGCCTTCTCTCCCCAGCTTTCTCTCCCCAGCCTTCTCAATCCAGCCTTCTCTCCCCAGCCTTCTCTCCCCAGCCTTGTCAATCCAGCCTTCTCTCCCCAGCCTTCTCTCCCCAGCCTTCTCAATCCAGCCTTCTCTCCCCAGCCTTCTCAATCCAGCCTTCTCTCCCCAGCCTTCTCAATCCAGCCTTCTTTTCCCAGCCTTCTCTCCCCAGCCTTCTCAATCCAGCCTTCTCTCCCCAGCCTTCTTTCCCCAGCCTTCTCAATCCTGCCTTCTCTTCCCAGCCTTCTCTCCCCAGCCTTCTCAATCCAGCCTTCTCTCCCCAGCCTTCTCTCCCGAGCCTTCTCAATCCAGCCTTCTCTCCCCAGCCTTCTCAATCCAGCCTTCTCTCCCCAGCCTTCTCCCCCAGTCTTCTCTCCCCAGCTTTCTCTCCCGAGCCTTCCCTCCCGAGCCTTCTTTCCCCAGCCTTCTCTCCCCAGCCTTCTCAACCCAGCCTTCTCTTCCCAGCCTTCTCAGTCCAGCTTTCTCTCCCCAGCCTTCTCATCCCAGCCTTCTCTCCCCAGCCTTCTCAACCCAGCCTTCTCTTCCCAGCCTTCTCAGTCCAGCCTTCTCTCCCCAGCCTTCTCAACCCAGCCTTCGCTCCCCATCTTTCTCTTCCCAGCCTTCTCAGTCCAGCCTTCTCAATCCAGCTTTCTCTCCCCAGCCTTCTTTTCCCAGCCTTCTCAACCAAGCCTTCTCTCCGCAGCCTTCTCTCCCCAGCCTCACATTCTTGTCAGCCACATTCAGACGGTCCCTGGCTCTCAGTCACCCCAGACCCGCACACCTGGCAGACAGCTCCTGGCCAGACGTGTGCTCCAGCACAGTGGGCGTGCTGCTCGTTAGTATAACCTCAGTACAGCTTATGCTCCCGTGTACTGTGTACCTGATGCTGGTACGTGGTGGCTAATGTGATGGATATACGAAGTACCGTGTGATGTTCATACGGTCATGCGTAAGCTGGCACCATGGGACGGGGTCGTCTGTCACGCAGCACTTCGCTGCGGGAGTTGGAATGATGGGGGGATTTTCTTCCTCTCTGTTGCTGAGAGGAAGGTTTTGACGTGAACGACGTCTCTCACAAGTACAAGCATCAGCGTCCGTCCGGTGGATGAGCATCCAGGGCGAAGTTCGTGGTGGTGTTAACCTCTACTGAAACAGGAGTGAGTCTGCCCCTAGAGTTTACATGCTGCCGGGATAACAGACTCTCTCTCTCTCTCTCTCTCTCTCTCTCTCTCTCTCTCTCTCTCTCTCTCTCTCTCTCTCTCTCTCTCTCTCCACCTTTGTTTCACATTGACGAGGTCTCTCGAAGTGTGTGTGTGTGTGTGTGTGTGTGTGTGTGTGTATTACCTGTCATGGATAACTTGCTGGGAATTACATTTCATATAAACCAATCGTGCGCAAGTCGCACGTCGTCCCATAGTGGAGCCCGGGATACTTTAAGTGTTACGACGTACGACGCATTATGCACGTCACACTACTCCAGCAGAAGGGGAGAAGAGCATCGGAAAGGTGTAGTGCGATTTGCAGTGGCTAGCTGGACGCTGGCTTGTTGCCAGCGAGGTTGAGTTTGTTGTCTCAGTGTGCTGGCGAGGCGGCGCACCGCACGCCACCGGTCGCTCGGGTGTCCAGCTGACGTCATGGGTCACGTGGGTTTTGTTTACACGACCGCTTACTTGTCTTTCACACTGGATTAGTTCTTATTTACTGTGGGCTGTCTGTTTTCACACTGGACCGGTTGCCTTTCACACTGGACTGGCTCTCATCACACTGGGACTGGTCGCCTTCCCCCTGGACTGGGTGGAATCACACTTGGACTGGTTCTGTCTTCACACTGGACTGATTGTCCCTGGACTAGCTGTCTGCACGTAGGCATCGAATCCAGTATGAACGAACGTCAACCTTGGAATATCTTTATAAGGTCATCTATTCCTGCATCCCCACAGTCAGCTGAGAGACGTTTCTTATGTTTGACTCAGAAGAAAGAAGTGAATGATTTCGTCTGTGGTGTGGGCAGGATGGACACGGGTGATGCAGGTATGGGCAACCACACCTCGTGTCACTAACACTGAAATTAACAGAGGTGGGATAAGGGAAGATATGGGAAGGACAGAGGTTAGGTTAGTGGAAGATAAGACCGATGCATCGTCATGACACACGTACGATTCCAGCCTGTGTTGACAGTGGTGTGGATGATGATGATGTGCAGGACACGGGCCGGAGGTGGTATGTACACCCAACATACGTCAGACTATCCTCACATTGGTGTGGCAAACAAGATGAACACAACCGACGAAGGATTTGCACACATGCTCTGAGGTCTTCCCATACATATATTTCTCAACGTGCGTAAGACAAAGTACACAATGCAGAGAATACTGTCATCAAACAATTATAATGCATCTTAATCGTTCATTTATCATTTTGAGAGTAATTACTTTACCGAGCAGCTACTATGATTGTAAAGAAAATAATGCGTCTTGCCTCCACGCTTATCAACGCTACCGACCTTTAAGCACAAGGGTACGAGCCTTGAGCAGGGCGGCCCTTGGTCACGATGTTATAATCCACGACCACGACGACACGACCCTTAAACACGATGATAAGGCCATTGGTCACGACGGTGTCATCCTAAGGCACGACGAAACTACCCTTGATCTCAGGGGTTATCAAGACCCTTGACCACGATGATAAGGCCATTTGTAACAACGATGCCATCCTCATGCACGACCGTACGACCCTTGGGTATAATGGTGTGACCTTTGCTCAAGGTCAGGGATCGCACAATCTTGCGTGAGGGTCGCACCGTCGTGGGTAAGAGGTTAATAAAGCCACAGACAACGGCCTGTCGACAGGATCCGCCGCCTCTCTTCAAGGAAGTGTAAACACGGGACAGAACAGCTGATCTGCGTTTACATTTGTGTGGACGTAGTTGTTGACGCCAGACGGACCCCTGCCGCTGAGAGACGGTCGCTCGTCCAGATCTGCCTCCTGTTGAGAGACGATCTCTCCTGCAGGTCTGACTGGGTAAGAAAACCGGAGATAAGACACACCACCACATGTTGTCCCGCCCTCAGAGGAAGTAAACATCCACGTAGCCTCTGGCCTTAGGGTCGAGTTTCCTGAAGGTCAGTAGTGCGATGGTCGCTTGGCGTGTGGTGTGGGTTAGCACTACTTTCATGAGGTTCTGTGCAAGCAATTGTCGGTCTGCACTGAGAAGCGACAGACGTGTGTTCAGCCAATTGTGCGTGTGTGTCTGATTACTTATTCATACTATATTAGGAGGGCAGGATGAGCAGGTTTAAGGCCTATAGACTTTCCCCGTAATTCACCTTTCTCAGTATTTTCTTTTCTGTCCTATTTTGTCTGTGTACATACGTTGATATGCAGATGCCAAATCCTTCACCCCTGGATCTATTAAAGTCTCCGGTGATTTCAGTGAAACTCCTCACGCTTTAAGTCTTGTGTTGAGGGTGAAGCGAATGCACCTCAAGTGGTTATTTATTTGATACTGTGTCCACCATCCTCTTCTGTCCTCACCACTTGCAGAGGTTTCTTTCCCGTCCTCTCCTGTCCTCACCACTTGCTTAGATCTGTTCCCAGTCCTCTCCTGTCCTCATCACTTGCGTAGGTCTGTTCCCCGTCCTCTGCTGTCCTCAACACTTGCGTAGGTATGTTCCCCGTCCTCTCCTGTCCTCACCTCTTGCACAATTTTGAATTCTCTGCAAGTCTCTGATCATCTTTAACCATGCCAGCTCCTCCTAGCACAGTCTCTCCCCCACCCTAGTATTCCTCAACACTCCATGATCCTTCGCAGCCCAACCTGTCCCTCTCAAGTACCCCCACCATTCTCAGACATTCCCGAACCCTGTGCAGTTCGCCTGTCCTTCCTCCTCGAGTATTTCCAGTATTCCCCATCTCCCCCGAACTCTCCCATTACCCCATAGGATTCCTAATATTCTCCCCACATTTTCCCGCCACCCGCAGCCAGTCTACCGACTTCCTCAACGATGATCAACACTCACATGACTCCCCGTAAACCCTGTTCCTGTTCACCCTAATCTCCCGCTACACTCCCAGCCATCCTAAACTGTCGCAGTGTTCTTTAGCGTACATTGACTTTTCCAGCTCATTTCAGCACTTCACAACTCACCCCAACTCTCCCCATCGCCTCAAGACCCCCCCCCCATCAGCTCTTCTAGTACCTCGTCAACCTTCCCCAACACTCGTGAAACCTCACAACACTCCTCCATTTTCTTCAACACCTCACAGCTTTCGCCATCACCTCACCACCCTTCCAACTCCATCCAACAACTTACAACCCACCCCCAACTCTCTCCAACGCCTTACAACCCTCCCCATCTATTTCCATCTTTCAAACCTCCCCATCTCTCTCTCCAACACCTTGCACCCCACCCCAACTCTCTCCAACTCACAACCCACATTAAGGCGACCTTGCTGCCCACAAAATGCATGCCCTGGTCTGGGCCACGTTGGCCAGACCCAGGATGTAGTATGAGGGAGAGGTACCTGGACCTCACCATAGATGTTACCTGACTGTCGTTGGTGCTGGATGGTGAGGATGATGATAGTGAAGGTGATGATGACAGTGTGGGCGAGAGCAGAAGAGGAAGGGTGACCTCTCGCTGGGTGAGGCGCGAAGTGATGAGAGAAGAGAAAGTGGACGAGTGTAAGGTAGACGAAGAAAACCCCGAGAAAATAGTAAAAGGGTTCGAAGAATACGAAGAGGAGAAGGAGATGGAAGAGGGGGAGAAGGAAGAGAAGGAGATGGAGGAGGGGAGAAGAAAGAGGAGAAGGAGAAGGAAGAAGGAAATGGAGAAGGATATGGAGGAGGGAAGAAGGAAGAGGAGAAGGAGAGGGAGAGAAGGAATAGGAGGAGGAGAAAGAGGAAGGGCAGGAGGAGGGGGAGAAGGAAGGGGAGGAGGAAGAAATGAAGTAGGTGGGAGTGAGTGGTTGTGTGGGAGGAGCCTGCCTCACCTCAGCCATCAGGCAGGACTGGTGGGAGGGGCTCTGGCGCAGTTTTTGCTGTCGTCCAGGTTTCTGTCGTCTTGTGGATGCTGCCGACTCCACGACTGTCGTCCTCCTTCCTCCATTACTTTCCTGGTTGTGTCGTATTTTCCCTTTTTTATTTATTTATTTTCGGATTTTGAATAATAAGGATGGCCTACCTCCACTGGTGATATTGGTACTATCATGTCTTTTTTCTCTGTATGTCTGCCTGTCTCCTCTCTCTCTCTCTCTTTCTCTCTCTCTCTCTCTCTCTCTCTCTCTCTCTCTCTCTCTCTCTCTCTGATTTTCCACCTCCTCCGTTTTGTGTACATTTTGCGATGTGATTATATTGTCAGCGTTTTATCGTGTTCTTCTTGTTCTTCTTGTTATGGCTCGATTGACGTCTTCGTTTCTCTTTCTGTTTATTTTGTTCCCAGTTGACTGTATTTTCCTTCTTTGTCCTTGCTGTCTTCCTAAGGCCATGCTCTCGTGATGTCTCGTATGTCCACCATTTCATCGTCACTCATTTCCCTCTGTTTTTCCTCTTAGTGCGTCCTATAAGCAAGAAAATGCTCTCTGTCATATCATTTCACCCCAAAAAGATTTTCTTTCCGTGATTCTTTTTTCATATTCATCGCCATGTTCTCGTGTATTTACGAATTTTTTATTTGTTCTTCATTAGGCTGGTTGGTTAATTGGGCTTGAAGGCTCTTATCTGCCAGGGTCATTAAGGTTGTCAACATCATTATCAAACCACCAATTGATACGACTTGATCACTTACGTCAGGTGTTCGAGATGCGTCATTGTATGACCGGACGTGGCCTAGCCTCAGCCAGGTACCCCGATTTATCGACCAGTTCCTGTGGACGGTTGAACAGCTGGGTTGACTGTGGACGTATATGTATTATCCCTGGGGATTAGGGGAGAAAGAATACTTCCCACGTATTCCGTGTGTGTCGTAAAAGGCGATTAAAAGGGGAGGGAGGGGAAGGGGGCTGGAAATCCTCCCTTCCAGTTTTTACTTTTCCAAAAGAAGGAACAGAGAAGGGGGCCAAGTGCGGATTTTCCCTCTAAAGCTCAGTCCTCTGTTCTTAACGCTACCTCGCTGACGCGGGAAATGGCGAATATATATATATATATATATATATATATATATATATATATATATATGGGGGGAAACATATATGATATTGTTTATCATCCTTTCCAATTTTATACCTAGTGTGTTTATTTACATAAGTCGTTATTTCAGTTTTCATCACTGTAGGGTTATTATTATTATTATTATTATTATTATTATTATTATTATTATTATTATTATTATTATTATTATTATTATTATTATTATCATTATTATGATTATCATTATCATTATTATTATCGTTATTATTCTTATCATTATTATTATAATTATTATTAGTATGATTATCATTAGTATTGTGTTATAATCTTCGTTTAATTGTCTTTGCTGTTTTCACATGTGTTGTTTTCTCTATAATGATTGGTTCCGTTATTTTTATTGTTATCATTATTGATATCATTATGATGTTAGTAATGATAATAATGATAATCATTATGATCATTAGATATACTATTATTATTATTATTATTATTATTATTATTATTATTATTTTTATTATTATTATTATTATTATTATAATTATTATTATTATTATTATTATTATTATTATTATTTCATTATTATTATTATTACTATTATCATTATTATTATTATTATTATTATTATTATTATTGTTATTATTATTATTATTATTATTATTATTATTATTATTATTATTATTATTTATTATTATTATTATTATTATTATCATTATTATTATTGTTGTTGTTGTTTTTGTTGTTGTTGTTAATGATAATTATCATCATCATTAACATACGTCATTTCATCATCGGTGTTTACGTCAGATGTTTCATCGTTACAGTTCTTGGCTGTAGTAGTCCTTGCATGGGCCACCTGCATAGAGAGTGTGTATGTGGTCTTAGAATCACCTTCACCACCTGAAGAAGGTGTTGAAGCCTTTTCGATTGGTGGATGTTGTAGCTTACGTTGACGTCCTAAATGACCCTGGCAGTGAATCGTAAAAGATTGTTCTTCTTTGTGTATTTCTTCTTTCTTTCTTACACTGAATTCCCGAAGTTCAGCAGCTGCGTCGGAGCTCAGGCCTTATTAAGTCTCTCATAACCTTGAGCCATTTCCTAATGGCTCCGAACACTAATGAAGGAGGTTGTATGGTACAGGGTGAAGACCTAGGGCTGTACGTGTCTCGCTACCATCCCGGGGTCACTGTGTAACTTGTTGTCCACAAACAGTAAGGCATATTCCCGCACGTGCACAGCTTCCCACACGTGCACAACTTCCCACACGTGCACGGCTTCCTACACGTGCACAGCTTCCCACACGTGCACAACTTCCCACACGTGCATGGCTTCCTACACGTGCACAGCTTCCCACACGTTCACAGCTTCCTACACGTGCACAGCTTCCCACACGTGCACAACTTCCCACACGTGCACAACTTCCTACATGTGCACAACTTCCCACACGTGCACAACTTCCAACACGTGCACAACTTCCCACACGTGCACAACATCCTGCACGTGCAGAACGCAGTTCAGAACTCTCCATTTATCATATATAGAAAGATTTTGTAGTTAACTCTTCGATCACGAGGTTACGACCTTTTGAAGCACTACGGTGCAACCCCCTGTGCACAACGGTATGACCCTTCTGCACGACCTTTGACCTGACTTTGAGGGTTAGGCCAAAGAGCCGTCCGTCATACCCAAGCGTCGTAAGAGCGTCCTTGATCAAGGAAGACGATAATATCGTGTTCAAGGGGTTGATCAAGAGGCGCAGTGGTGACACAGCTGACTAAGGAGACAGTTGGCAGCCGCATCCCATACTCCTTAAGACATCTCATTACACCTGCGTCGCCCCTGGCAGAGGGTGCGTGTGTGTGTGTGTGTGTGTGTGCGTGTGTGTGTGTGTGTGTGTGTGTGTGTGTGTGTGTGTGTGTGTGTGTGTGTGTGTGTAAAGCAGGGAATCACAGTCACAGTGCACTTGTGTCTCCCATGACGTGATGGGCCACGACCTCCTCCCTCCGCCACAGGGAAGGAGGACTTCCGTTTCTGTACTTGTGGCAGGTCCGGGGCTCTGCCCTCCTCGCCTGCCTGACCATCCACACCTGCACGACAGAGCCAGACATGTCGTAGCCACCGCCAGAGCAGGATGCGCTTCACCTTCTTCAAAATCAGTCAATTAGGTTTAGGATTTGGGGCCCCGTAAGATGACGTGCGTAAGATGACGTGCGTAAGATGAAGGTGTGTGTGTGTGTGTGTGTGTGTGTGTGTGTGTGTGTGTGTGTTGTGAGATTCCTTTGTTGTTCCTAGACGCGTGGGTGTTGCGGGAACTGTGCAAGATGTTGCAGGACGTCGGTGCTGCGCCATTTTGTGGCGTCCCGCGCCATTGGCTCGTTACTCCTTTGAGTTTTTTTCTTTTTACCGCCGAGCCGTGCTGACCTGGGGCGCGCCCCTCTGCTTGACCTACCCTAACCTTCGGGTCGGAGATCAGGCACCGCCGCTGCCCACTACCTTGTTTGTATGGTTAGGGAAGAGGGTTGGGGGGTATCTTCCTTGATCATGCGAGGGGGTTAGGAGTGAGGTTGTCCTCTCTGGTCATGCACTGGGGTGGAGGTCGGAGGTTATAAGGAGCTTCGTACGTTCCTCATGTAGCTAGACGGGAGTAGTAATGAGGTTGTGCTTCTTGGTCATACAAATACCGGGGGTTGGAGGTGGGGTTGGCTGGGTTATACAGCGGGAGAAGAGGGGCCAGGTAGAGGTAGTAGAGGTAGTCTACTTGGCCAGTGGATCGACCAGGCAAACGTCTTAGAAGACTGATGACATCATGAACGATACCATTTTCTATTTAGCAGATGAGTTCACCGTATGAAAGCCTGTGGGTTTATGTCGTGAAAGCAACTTTGCCAACGGTGTGATATAGTCATCTGGCTACTGCGGTCAGACAGTGACCTTATGGTTATCCTTTCCCGCTACCGCAAGCGGCCTGAACATGGGGTCCACGATACACGAGCCCCGCTGATAAGCGGCACAAGCTGAATCTGCTTCCAGTCATGCAGGTTGTCTGTCCTTCTCATGCAGGTGGGAGGTTAGAGGGAGGGTTGGGCATGGTTCGTGTCTGCCATGACTTCCCAGTTGGAGGACAAGGTTGAGAGAGAGAGAGAGAGAGAGAGAGAGAGAGAGAGAGAGAGAGAGAGAGAGAGAGAGAGAGAGAGATGATGATGGTGAGGCAGCAGCACTGGTGGGAACATGCATAATTGACGACGACAACACATGAGGCCAGTGGCAAGGTCGGTAGGTTGTGTGTTGTGTTGTCTGGTCACACCACACCCGTCGTCCTCCCTCTGGCTCACCTACCCCATCCACCTCCCCACCTCATGTTGTGTTGTCTGGTCACACCACACCCGTCGTCCTCCCTCTGGCTCACCTATCCCTCCTCCTCACCTCCTCATGTTGTGTTGTCTGGTCACACCGCACCTTAGTACGCCCCGTCCTCCCTCCTACTCATTCAAACAATGTTTATACAAATGTTAGAAATAGAATTAGATAAGGACGTCTGGGCATGAGTTAGATGAATGTGTCGGAAGGGAAGAGGTTACAAACTGCTCGTTCAAACAGGTGTTACGATTGTTAAGACATTTTTCAAAAAGGTCTGGAGTAGTATTGTAAATAGGTTAAGGCTCATATTACAAATAGATCAAGACACTTGTTGAAATAGGCTCGGGCAGGTAGTACAAAACAAGATTTAGATCGAGGGTGCAAAAAAAGAAAGAGATTTTTAACAGATATTACGTTTGGGGAGATGTGTTACAAATTGGTCTCGCAGAGATGTTTCATGTTGGTCTGGGGAGGAGGTACCAGCTGATCTCGACGGATAAAACAAAATGATAAGGCCAGGTATTATGATTAGGTCTTGTCAGATGTTACCAGAAGGTTTAGAGACATTTTGAATACGTTCGGCCATTTTTTTTCTTAAATTGTTTACCAAAATTTTCGAGAAATGGACATACTGGAAAAAGATTAAGAGAGATAGATAGATAGATAGATAGATAGATAGATAGATAGATAGATAGAGAGAGAGAGAGAGAGAGAGAGAGAGAGAGAGAGAGAGAGAGAGAGAGAGAGAGAGAGAGAGGTAAGTAGGGGAGGAATGAGGAGGAGGAGGAAAAGTTGATCAGAAACCTGGACAGGATGTGATGATCAGCGGGATGGCTGAAGGTGGCGTGTGTGTGTGTGTGTGTGTGTGTGTGTGTGTGTGTGTGTGTGTGTGTGTGTTGGGGTAGGTTCGTGGGACGCTGAGAGATGGAGGTGGGGAACGATACACAAGGTATGGTGAGTAAGCACACACATGTACAGACACGGACCTTTACGTGTGTACAGACGAAAGCATACACCCAGCTCTGTTGATCGCCCGCCAGTGTCATGTTCTACCCCTATTAGGCGATGACTACACACACACACACACACACACACACACACACACACACACACACACACACACACACCTCACCTGCTCCTCCTCAGCTGCCCAGCGCCCACGCTGCCACGACGAATACAAGTCACTACCACTTTTCATGAGCTGTGGTTCCGACCGGTGGACATGGCTGATTTCCTAGGTGCAGCGAAAGACCCATATAAGGGTCCCAAGGTTTTAAGATTCACACACACACACACACACACGCACACACACACACGCACACACACACACACACACACACACACACACACACACACACACACACACACACACATATATATATATATATATATATATATATATATATATATATATATATATATATATATATATATATATATATATATGTATGAACACATGGGTTAGGTGTGGGCCTTACCCTGGATTCGAACGGACCAAATCCTGGATGGGCACTTTATTCTTACTATATTATTGTTATTATTACTGTTGTTATTATCATTATTATTATTATAAGTAACATCATCGGTAGTATCTTTCTAAGGACACATTATCCTTAGTTGTGTTAGGTATATATTCTTCAGCAGCTTCAGTCTCAAACTCATCTAGATTTGTGGTTTAGACGAGCATTACTTATAATGTCCGTTTTCCTTCAGCCTTTTTCATGTTGGTAGTGATCACCACGTCACTGTATGCCCTCAGTAATGCCTCGTGTATGTATAAGTACAGAGTGGGAATCATCTGCACATATTTATTTTTATCTATTATACTTTGTCGCTGTCTCCCGCGTTGGCGAGGTAGCACAAGGAAACAGACGAAAGAATGGCCCAACCCACCTACATACACATGTATATACATACACGCCCACACACGCAAATATACATACCTATACATCTCAACGTATACATATATATACACACACAGACATATACATATATACACATGTACATAATTCATACTGTCTGCCTCTATTCATTCCCATCGCCACCTCGCCACACATGAAATAACAACCCCCTCCCCCCTCATGTGTGCGAGTTAGCGCTAGGAAAAGACAACAAAGGCTACATTCGTTCACACTCAGTCTCTAGCTGTCATGTATAATGCACCGAAACCACAGCTCCCTTTCCACATCCAGGCCCCACAAAACTTTCCTTGGTTTACCCCAGACGCTTCACATGCCCTGGTTCAATCCATTGACAGCACGTCGACCCCGGTATACCACATAGTTCCAGTTCACTCTATTCCTTGCACGTCTTTCACCCTCCTGCATGTTCAGGCCCCGATCATTCAAAATCTTTTTCACTCCATCTTTCTACCTCCAATTTGGTCTCCCACTTCTCCTCGTTCCCTCCGCCTCTGACACATATATCCTCTTGGTCAATCTTTCCTCACTCATTCTCTCCATGTGCCCAAACCATTTCAAAACACCCTCTTCTGCTCTCTCAACCACACTCTTTTTATTACCACATATCTCTCTTACCCTATTGTTACTTACTCGATCAAACCACCTCACACCACATATTGTCCTCAAACATCTCATTTCCAGCACATCCACCCTCCTCCGCACAAATCTATCTATAGCCCACGCCTCGCAACCATATAACGTTGTTGGAACCATTATTCCTTTAAACATACCCATTTTTGCTTTTCAAGATAACGTTCTCGACTTCCAGACATTCTTCAACACTCCCAGAACTTTCGCCCCCTCCCCCAGCCTATGATCTGCATAGTTTGTTTTGGACAATCACATGTTTACCAAATGGCGTCCTAGCTTCGTCTCTTCGATGTATATCAACTGACTTATATTTCTCTCTTGTGTCTCCCCTGATGATGTGATTATTACACGAAAGTGCACTTGGGTACTTATCGTGTTTCATTTTCCCCGTGGACTCATAGGAATATATATATATATATATATATATATATATATATATATATATATATATATATATATATATATATATATATCTGATTTGTATTAGATATATAAACGATCATACAACTGTATTACTTTCCCGAGAATGATGAATGTATTCGATTAGATATCTGTTTAACATAGTTATGATGTTAGTGATGATGATTTGCATCGGGCGCCAGGTCATTATCTGCGCGTAATGACACCTCATTTATAAGTACAGAGTGAAAATCATCTGCATATATATATATATATCTGGTTGCAATAGATAAATAAACGAACATATAATTGTATTACTTTCCCTAGGTTGATGAATATATTTAATAAGTTATCTACATAGGTATGATGATACGAAGTTATGATGATTTGCCTCAGACTGGCAACCATTTCATGTGCGTGTGTCTGGGATTGCGTTGGGTCGGGAGATGTGGGTGTGTGTGTGTGTGTAGTGTCCATGCTGTGTGTGAGTGAGTGAGTGTCTGTCCTTGGCGAACCTTCTGTTTGCTGCCCTGATCACCCAAGCCTTGATTGGCTTGCACTTCTCCATAATTATGATTTGATTCGTCCCTCCATAACACCGACGTGGCCCCGAGCCCCGCCTCTTTATCATAATAACCAATGGACGCGCACCTTTGCAGGTTGGCCGGCCAATCAGCGGCAGGGGTCAGGAGGTGCAGCAGGTCAGCTGGCGTGGCGATGTTTGTCGCAGATGAGAAGCGTGTTGTGGCGCCGTACTTCACCACCCGTGAAAACAACACAGCCTTGCCTGCTCCACATATTACTCCAGGGGCGAGAAGGAAAACAAAACAGAAAAAGATAAACTCGTTTTCGATCGTGGGAGGAATGATGGTTGTTGACGGTGCAAACAGCGTGGTGTGACGCGCAAGCCAGCAGTTGGACCTGCTTGGTTTGTGAGCTTGAGTTATAACTTTGAGGTTAGGTTACGTGGGGTTCAATCCGGCTCCTGCTTGAGACCTTGAGGGCGATGACTTAACCCCTGGAGATCGATGACTTTAACCTCTCAGGGAACGATGACTTAACCCCTGGAGAACGACGACTTAACCCCTGGAGAACGACGACTTTAACCCCTGGAGAACGACGACTTTACCCCTGGAGAACGACGACTTTACCCCTGGCGAACGACGACTTTAACCCCTTAGGGAAGAGGTGTAGTAGGTTTCAGTAGTTCTAAGCTAACCAGGAGGTGTAGGCTCCAGAGGATCTAAGCTAGCCAAGAGGTGTAGTAGGCTCCAGCAGTTCTAAGCTAGCCAGGAGGTGTAGGCTCCAATCGCAAGAGCATTTCCACATGACTGGTTGAAGTCTGTACGGAGCGGTGGACCTCACAGACGTAAATAACAAAACCACTACAGGTCTGGAAGGCTGTTTGGAAGAGAACGAGAAACTCGTGCCCGCACCCATCCCAAACCCTGTGGAACCACTGTCCCTCAGGTGCCAAGCTGCCACGTGCTACATGGCGAGTGATACGTCCCACAAAGAACTGACGTTGGTCACGCGTCGAAGTAAGCGTTGTATCAGGGAAAGGTAAGAAAGCACAGCGGTGGATCGGGAGTACTGGAAGTGGCGTGTGTCACGTTACCAGGAGTGGCCCACACTACAGGTGTGTGTGTGTGTGTGTGTGTGTGTGTGTGTGTGTGTGTGTGTGTTTGTGTGTGAGTGTGTGTGTGTGTGTGTGTGGCAAGTAGCCCACCATCCTTCCTCACTTCTCTCGATATCAACACTCATCCAGCACCATCGCTGCTCCCTTGACTCCTAAGCTCTCTTCACCCTCACTATATCCTCTGCTTCACAATCCTCTCTCCACCCTGGACATTGTTGTCATCGCCGTTCTCCAGCCGACAACTTGGTCACAGAGTTATCAAGTGTCATCAGTGCAGTACCTCACCTTGCCCCGCACAATACCCCTCCCTCACCATTACCCAAGACCTACACCTCCCTCACCGCCACTCCATCACATCTAGACGCTCCACCTTCCTCCCCTATCATGTCACGACCCACGAACATGGCTCAGCCCTACACTGCAGTCTAGCGAATCCTGCAATATTTCTTCGTTTTTCTTTTCCCCCCTTTTTTTTTTTTTGACTGTTTTCAGTTAATGTTGCGTTAACAGCAAAAGGTTTATTATAAAAGAGGCGCCACGCTGCAGTCCACGAGTCGTACTTACGTCATATAATCCACTGGGTACGACGACTAAAGTCATCGTACCCAGTGGTTAAGACGTCGTTTTCAAGAGGTTACGACGTCGTTCTCAGGATGTGGGGGAGGAGGGGGTCAAAACGTCGTTTCTTGACAGGTTAAGTCGTCGTTCTCCAGGGCTTAAGTCATCGATCCCTAAGGGGTAAAAGTCGTCGTTCTCCAGGGATTAAAGTCGTCGTTCTCCAGGGGTTAAGTCGTCGTTCTCCAGGGGGTAAAGTCGTCGTTCCCCAGGGGTTAAGTCGTCGTTCTCCAGGGGTTAAGTCGTCGTTCTCCAGGGGGTAAAGTCGTCGTTCTCCAGGGGTTAAGTCGTCGTTCTCCAGGGGTTAAGTCGTCGTTCTCCAGGGGGTAAAGTCGTCGTTCTCCAGAGGTTAAGTCGTCGTTCTCCAGGGGTTAAAGTCGTCATTCTCCAGGGCTAAAGTCATCGTTCCCTCTTGGCTAGCCTGGATTCGCTTGAACCTACACCTTCTGGCCAACCTGGAACTGTTGAAATTCATATTGCCTTAGAGCCTGGAACTGCTGGATTCTATGCGTTCTGGCCAACCTGGAGCTTCTGGAGCCTAAGCCACCTGGTTAACTTGGAACAACTGGAGCTTACTCCTCCTGGTTAATCTAGAACTACTGGAGCCTACTCCTCCCGGCCAGCCTAGAACTGTTGAAGCCTACTCCTCCCGACCAGTCTGGGCATGCTGGAGCGTGCATTCCCCGGACAGCCTGGAACGTTTGGAGCCTACACAAGCTGGCCAGCCTGGAACTGCTAGAACCTATATCTGGCTAGCCTGGAACTGCTAAAACCTATATATGGCTAGCCTGGAACTGCTAGAACCTACATCTGGCTAGCCTGGAACTGCTAGAACCTACATCTGGCTAGCCTGGAACTGCTAGAACCTATATCTGGCCTGCCTGGAACTGCTAGAACCTATATCTGGCCAGCCTGGAACTGCTAGAACCTATATATGGCTAGACTGGAACTGCTAGAACCTATATCTAGCCAGTCTGGAACTGCTAGAACCTATATCTGGCCGGCCTGGAACTGCTAGAACCTATATCTGGCTAGCCTGGAACTGCTAGAACCTACATCTGGCTAGCCTGGAACTGCTAGAACCTACATCTGGCTAGCCTGGAACTGCTAGAACCTACATCTGGCTAGCCTGGAACTGCTAGAACCTACATCTGGCTAGCCTGGAACTGCTAGAACCTACATCTGGCTAGCCTGGAACTGCTGGAACTTACGCTTGGCCATCCTGCTCCTGATTCTGTATTCAGTCTGGAAGCCTGTTATAAATTTGTTTTATAAATGTATATATATCCAGATTTCATAGTTCGGTTTTCCATTATCTGAAAACATGGATACGATTCATATTTTTTTTTTTCATTCCAGTATAATAACTGATGAGATATACTAAATGGGTTTTCGCCAGGTAACAGGTAAATTCAAAGGGAAGGTATTAAAACTTTCAGTCTGGTAACATTTGCTGACAGTCGTAACAGTGTATTTTATGAATCAGAGTTCCCTCTCCTAATGCTCCTCCTTACTCTAGTCTATTATACGGTACGTTCTCTCTCTCTCTCTCTCTCTCTCTCTCTCTCTCTCTCTCTCTCTCTCTCTCTCTCTCTCTCTCTCTCTCTCTCTCTCTCTCTCTCTGACCCTCAGTCTGTCGTACAGTGAAATTACCGTTTTAATTTCCTTGGCGTTTTATCGCCGAAATTTGGGTAAATAATGTTGGATCCCGTGAGATATAATGATAATTACACCATGAACAGAAAATCATTAGAAAACTAGAAAAAAAAGATCAGAAGATCTTGGACTTTGTGGACGTAGATGCATCTTTACTAGGACTGAGTTCGATCAGCCCAGATATAAAAGGAATACAAAGGTATAACGAGGAAATGTTGACTGTTATGCAGATGAGGACAGAGAAGACGTAAGGCAAGGAGGACACTGCCTCTCCCTCCCCCTGTGGGAGAGTAAGATTAATGATAATGATAACGATAAGTAATTCGCGTAAATTCCCCTTAAACGTCCAACATCTGTTGGACGTCTCAGGTCTCGTAAACGAAGGGAACGAGGTGGAAAAAGGCCCGGCATTCATACACCAAGACACACACACACAGCGTAGATAACCTTCATTACAGTCAGTAATCAGATGCAGGGTAACGAGTCTGATTACTCGTCTGATGAGATGATTATGATGCTTCTTTGATGATCATCTTTTAGCCTCAGGGATATTTGGTGGGAACAGTGGCTTTCTACTGTTCCATAGCCCCACTTTCTGTACCGTGTTTACTCTCTTTGTACTAACTTTGGACGGTTGGGTTATAGAGATAAGAAGATGAGAAAAAGATGTTGACAAGTGGTGTTGTACAGAGGGAAGGTTAGATGCGAGAACGCGAGTATTGCAAGAAAGCTCTATGTCAAGAGCTCTGTCTGAGGACTTGGGGTAGACCCCCCCCCCCCCTAGTCTTTCGATATCAGTCAAGAGGACCCTGGGAACTATCCAGACCTCCTCGACCGTTGAAACCAAAGACCCTCCGATCCGGCACCGGAGAATCCACCGGAAGATCTACCTGTCATGAATTGGTTTACAAAAGAGAGAGAAAAACGAACATTTGAAAGTAAATGTTTCTTGAGTTATGTGTCGTCAAGTGTTGTTTGAGATGGAGCGGGTGTAATTCGTGGATTGGATGTCAACAAGCCACATGTGAATGAGGCAAAGTGTGTGTGTGTGTGTGTGGGGGGGGGGGGGGGGGGGGGGGGGGGGCTCTTCCTGGAGCAAGGAGGAGTACGTGAAGAGCAGCACCTTGCCGGGTCATTGCGTCACCATCGCTTATCTTCCCGACGCCCAAAATGGTAGTAGTAACCTGCTGGTCGCTGGACGCTTTGTGTCACTTACGACTTTATATCGGTATGTATATTCAACCTTTGGCTGCAGTGAATTTAGTCAACCGTTAATTATTATTTTTATCATTATTATCATTATTGTTATTGCTATTATTATTGTTATTATTATTCATGTTTACATATCCAGTGCTGTAGGTTAAGCGACCAATTGGTAGCTGGCCCAGTCAGCCTTCACGGCTCCCGCTGACAAAAGAATATGTAAATGGGTACCAGATCCTCACTCAGGCCGCTCTTACACCCACTATGGCATCGCCGCTCACAGAGATTGTGACGCCATGTTACGCTGTGCTACCCTCCCCAGCCCGTCACTTAATGTCCTTCCTACACAGTTTTAATCACCCACTCAGTAGGCTCACCCTATCACCCCTTCCCTTCGGACACCTCAGCTACCATCCTTCGTACGTACCCACAGTGCCAGATTTTGCTACATCATGTTTCTGCATCTCCTGTAACTCTTTTTCTATATCGCCAACGCAGAAAACGGAAGGTAAACAAAAAGAATATGGAGGGGTGACGGTCCCAATCTGGTTGCCTCCGGCGGTCCATCACTCCTGCTCATCCTGTTTATGATCGTGTGTCAGTGCCTGGTGTACTTTTAGCCAGCTGGACCTGTAGTGTGGTCCATCAGAACTACGGTCGACATAGGTTTTGAATTTATATCTATCAGAACTACGGTCGGCTTAGGTTATGGATTTTTATCTCCCTTTTTTTTTTTTTTTTAATTTCGAATTTTTACAGATGTAGATCATAAGTTCGCGTCACTTTTACAAGAGCGTTAGCTCCTCCGTCCTGGTCCATGCATGATATATGATATATCTGCGGTGTTTGGAAATAGACCATTGAATAGTTTTGGACCCCGAGTACCTAAGCTACTTTTTGTTTATCGTATCTATAGAACCGTTGATTCTTATTGGTTTGTTATACAGAGACGTCCATAAACGTCTTACCAAAAGGGATTAATATCAAGTGTAGTTAAGGTCTTCCAGTATCTTCCATCTACAGATTTTGTTAAAGCTTCCATCTGGGTATAAGGGAACGAAAAATTCAGCCGTTCCCAGTAGTTGTTTGATGTAACAAACTCAGTTGCAGACTGTAAAGATTCTCTGTATTTATTACTTGGTATTGTTGCTCACCCTAAAGGGTAATGAAGTATACGTGCTTAGAAAGACTGTTCTTTAGAGTTTTGTCTCCGTTATGAGGGTTCGCAGAATGCAGTTTACTTCTCAAAAACAGTGATGGTTGCTGAAGGTAAAGTCCTCTGGTATGGGAAACCTCTGATCCTTTGCCCTCGTCTTCGGTGGCTAACTGATGTTTCCTTGTGTTCTGTATTCCATAATGATATTAAGTTATCCATATACCACTCACAGAAGGGGTGTAAGTGGCCCACTGGACGCCTTGCATTACATCTGCTTTTAGTCTTTCGCTGTCTTATGCGGACGAGATATTCATGCATTCATCGATGTCTTGTACTGATGACGGTATGAAGCCATGGTTTATGTCTGCATCTTGTACGTCAGCTACGACAGTGAGAGACGATAACAGTGCAGGTACGGTTGGTGCCCAGGAAGCTGTGTTGCTTTGCCATGGATGCTTCGTCGATCTTTCTTCCCAGTTTACAGACTTGTCGCACATCTTTTTATAGTGACTTAAATGACGTGGGGGAAAAAAAAAATACCCCAGTCCTAGGAAAGAAAAACAATGTCGTGAAAAAAGGATGTATACATTCAACAGGATTCCACTGGTGTTTACAGAACTGACTCTTAAAGGGAGGTAGGTTATAAAAGAGGAAGAGATGAGCTGATCGACAGAAGAAAGAGGTGTCATAACGGTCAATCCTCGAGTGGACAATCTCCAGGCAGAAACTGTGGGAAGCAGCAGCCAGACGCGTGCCTTCGAGTCCAAACCTAGGTGGCAGGAGCACATAGACAGCTCAAAATGATACCTGCAGATTATGGAGACAGCAGCGACATGGCGGCGTATAGAAAGGAGTGGTTGAAGAGAAGTGATGCCAGGAAAATTAATGGGACGGAAGTCGTTTGATTCGACTCTGGTTAATAGAGAAGTGGAAGATGAGCCACCCCAGATGTATGAGCAGTAGTCCATCCTAGGGCGAACCAAACCACAGTAGATATGAAGTAGCTGCTCACAAGGAAAATGTGATAACGGCTTTTGAGAAGCAGAGTTTTTGATGTTGATTATGTAGGGTTCTCAGGATTAAGTGGAGGATATAGTCATGGCCGACATGTTCATGTTATTACAGGGTTGAGATGTGGTATTTTGAAATTCGCAGAGAGGAACAAGTGACATGCAAAAAAGAAAAAAATGTAGGAAGATATTGCTTTTAAGCACCTGTAGATTTGATCAGGTTATTGCTTCCCAGTGTCGAGACGCTGCATAGGTCCAAACGGAGAGAGGATATATGTATATTACGAGAAAGAGAACGAGTATTAGAAGGAACAGGAGAGGGAAAGTGAGGTGAAGTGTGTAGAGTGGAAGCATCTGCTTAGGAGTTTGTGTGGTTAGAGATTGAAGAGAGATGATCATATATGGAGAGAAGGGAAGGCGATAGTCTAAAAGACATGAGAGTAACACACTTAATCCACATAGTAATGTTACCACAATATTACACTTGACGGAGGCACTGAAGAGACTGTAGATAACATCATCTGTTTTTTTTTTCTCTGGTTCCCACGACATCTTATCGTTATCTTTTGTTTGAGTCCTTACGAAGGATGCAGACACCAAACTTGCCTCAGTGACGAGAACAGTTAAAGAAAGGAATTTATTTCATCCTTTGCAAGTTCCCTGGATGTTGGTGAGTACGAAGGGTATAACAGTGCCTGGTGAGGAGTTGGTGGGAGAGGCTTGTGTGAGGTGCTCTGCTTCTGTCTAGTTGTTGGTGGAGTGTTGCTGGCTGAGTCTTACTAGCGCCTGCCCTCCTGTCCTCTCCTCTCATCACGGCCTCACTCTACCTCTTTCTCCTGAGCCAAAGCCTTTCCTTTTTCCCTTTTCCTCTTTTCCTTACGGCCTTCCCTTTCCCTGTTTCCTTCAACCTTCCCTCACCAGAGCCTTCACCATGGTTCCTCACTCTCCTCTAGGTCTTCCTTCGCCATCTCCTTCCTTCCTTCCTTCCTTCCTTCCTTCCTTCCTTCCTTCCTTCCTTCCTTCCTTCCTTCTTCTGCCTTCTCTAGATCGTCTAACCCTTCTCTCCCTCTTCCCTCTCCATGCTTCTCCCTCCTCCCTCCAGGACCTCTCCATCTCTATCTCTCCTTCCCTCCAGGACCTCTCCATCTCAATCTCTCCATCCCTGTCTCTCCTCCCCTCCAGGACCTCTCCCAGGGTGTCCTCACATCATGTAAATATTGGTCACTCTGGTCCAGCATGATAGGTAACAGTACGCTGATAATTTGTCCCACGACTATACTTAACATCCATGTGCCACACGGCTGACGATGTGGGGGTGGTGTGGGGCTGGCTGTGAGGAGGAGGAGGCGGTGATGATGGAGGGAGGGGGGGCGGGGCGGAGGCTGGGAGGAGGAGAGGATGGATAGAAGGGGGAGATGGTAGGAGGGGGGGGGAGGCCATCGTTGTAAACGATTGTATGATATATTTTTTCTTGTTTTTCTTTCTGTTTCTCTTACCATCCGGCATTTCACATTTTCCTAACATTTCCTTATGATGTTCTTTCCATTCTCTCCTGATTCTTGTTTCTTTATTCATCTCAGGGTTAGCTCCCCACACTTTCTTTCCTCTCCCCATCCCATTTTCCCCCACCCTCCCTCACCCTTCCGCCGCCCCTTTAAAACTGTTACGGTGGGAAATTTGCATAAACTGGGGTAAACTGATCCATTTTACTGTCGTATGTAGTCTTATGTCTGATTTCACAGTGATGTGTCATGGTTTCAAAATCCCCGAATTCGCTTTCACCGATTTTCTCTCTCTCTCTCTCTCTCTCTCTCTCTCTCTCTCTCTCTCTCTCTCTCTCTCTCTCTCTCTACACACACACACATATATATATATATATATATATATATATATATATATATATATATATATATATATATATATATATATATATATATATATATATATATATGTAATCTCGTCAGCATGCACTGTTTATGACGGCATCTTTTCAAACTCCCTTGGACATTAAAAAGAAAAAGGTCTTCCATTATTCATATAATTTGCAGAATGGCAAAGACACACACACACACACACACACACAGAAACGGCACAACCAAACTCGATGCGGTCGGGGTTACGCCCTTCATCCGGCATGAAGAGCATCAGTAATTCGTGCTCGGCATTCGGATAATATCTGCATATAAAAGAGAGAGAGAGAGAGAGAGAGAGAGAGAGAGAGAGAGAGAGAGAGAGAGAGAGAGAGAGTTGGGGGAGGGACACACACACACACACACACACACACACACACACACACACACACACACACACACACAAACTGCGGTGGACCATTACTGCCTTGGGGAACTCCACAGTCACCAGCTTTTAGTGAGAGGGGCTCAGCACCTCACCCCACGCCACCTACCATGCACGCTGTCGTTACCCTGGGAGTAACGAGATGCTGGTGAGGGGTGTGTGTGTGTGTGTGTGATGTGTGTGTGTGTGTGTGATGTGTGTGTGTGTGTGTGTGTGTGTGTGTGTGTGTGTGTGTGGTGACAAGAGAAAGGACAGAGGAGGAAGTGACGCACACTCAACACATGGCAATGTAATCCTTTCGTTCCGGGGGCATAAAGGCGGTTATTTCTCGTCCTTGCATCCAGTCTGCGTACATACGGTCTCCGTAAACATCGGCCTAATGCACAGATTGACAGATCTAGTTACATATGAATGAATGAGGACTTACGAGGCCAGAGGAGCCAAGTTGACCCCGGGGGAGGGGGAAAAAAAAAAGATTGCCTAAAAGTCAGCGAGCGTAACGTGACGGCTCATTGGTGGCCGTCCTGCCTCGCCAGACCTCAGCAGTAACTCACTGGTCTTGTGACACTCGCACAATAGCCTAGTTACCCCTAGCTCGTGACCCCTCCACCCCTCTCCCTCTCCCGTTTTCTTTTTTTTGCGTGTGTGTGTGTGTGTGTGTGTGTGTGTGTGGAAGACTGTTTATTGATCAGGTTGATAATAATGGTGGTATAGTGCATTAGATACACGTTGGTCGATAAAGGAGGCATACTGTAACATTCGTTTCTTTTTATGTTTTGAAATATTGCTTTTTTCCCATTCTCCTCCGATTTATGAAGCGAATGGAAATTTGAGTTGTCGGTTTACTAGCGAAGTGGAATGTACGAGTTAGTTCATACACATAATGACCATCGTTATAGGAAATTGTGGTCGTGTATGAGAGGGTAAGAGAGTGGTATACCGCAAAGCAAGAAGAGTATGGTCGATAGAGCTGAAAATGGCTGTGATAAAATGGTTTGGGTATATGGAGAGAATGCGTGAGGAGAGGTTGACTCTAAGGGGGTGAACGTGTCAGAACTGGGGGGGGCTCAGAACTGCAGGGGACAAGAGGTGGGAGATCGAGTCAGGGACGGAAAGGTGGAGTGGAAGATGCTCTGAGCGTCTGGGGGCCTGAACATCCAGAAGGGTGTGAGGAATGCATGGGGATAGAACGTGTTGGAGCTATGTGCTATACAGGGTGCGACGCACTCTCAGTCGGCTGAAACTTGCCATATGAAGCAGTCACGGAAATCACAGAAAGAAAGGTCTGTGGGGCTTGGCTGTGGATACGGGGGTTCTGGTTTCGGTACATTATACGTGGCAGCTGGAGAATAAATGTGAGCGAACAAATATGAAATTCTAAAAAGATTTTTACAATTATTTCATAACACCATTTCATTATGAGTGATGTTCACATGGCTACTGGTGACTTCACACACTGTTTGTATTATTGTTCAAAGAGTAAAGATTGATCATTTGATTACTTGAGAAATGAGATTTCTTTTCGATCTATTTTTTGTCATATGCACCGTAAAGTATTTTACATATATATTTCTCTCACATAAAATATATATTCATAGTGTATTGCTGGTTTTGCTGTGTGTTTGTTTGTTTGTTTGTTTGTTTGTGTGTGTGTGTGTGTGTGTGTGTGTGTGTGTGTGTGTGTGTGTGTGTGTGTGTGTGTGTGTGGGTTAGTGTGTGTGTGTGACTGACTATTTATAATCACGCATTAGCTTTGTATGGGGAGGGAGTTCTACACTCGTGGGACCCCATCTCTTGAACTTTTTCTGCCACCGTACAACATTTTAAACTCCTCTGTGCTGTCCACATTCACAGTTTCGTAATTCAGGTTTGTTCCATTCATCCACTATAATTACTATAATTATATATATGATTATATATATATATATATATATATATATATATATATATATATATATATATATATATATATATATATATATATATATATAATTACTATACTATACTATACTATACTATACTATACTATACTGTACTATACTATAATTACTTCTTTACATATATTCTGACACGTTTCATTCTTGATTTCATTATCAAGGTCTCTGATTGTTCCCTTCATGTTTGATTTCATGTCGTGGCCTCTGGTTGTTCCGTTCATGCACCTTTCGAACTGTTCATTGTTGATGTTGACGAAAGCAAACTGGCATAAAAACTTCAGGGTGCAGTCAGGTCACCCATTACTTATCTCTTTTCTTTGATGGAAAATTTAAGGTCTCTTTTACCTTCCCCGTTGACTCACCTCTCTTAATTGTGGTACTATCTTCGCTGCCTTCCTCTAATCCTTCTCTGTTAGTTCTTTGTGCTGAGACTAAACTTGAGAAATACATTCTACTCTTAGCCTAATGTAGGATGTGGATAGCCTGCTGAGTATTTCCTGATTCGTTTTGATTGAATGTAATGTAACATTTGCCGACTGACATTTTGTATTCTTTACTATACTCCTAATGTTGGACTACGGCGACAAGTTGAGAACGATGTGTACACCCTCAGTCCCTTTCACAAACACTTTCCTGTAGCTCATATCTTGCAAGGTGATATTCATATGGAGGCTTTCTTTAGCTGTGTCCCATCCTCATCACTTCACCTTTACTGGAATTGTAATTCATCATCCCTGTATCAGACCTCCTTTGGACTTTGTTTAGGTTCCCTTGCAGGTCAACGCAATCCTCTTCCCTTGTCACTTCCCTCATTTCATTGTGTATCATCCGCAAACAAACCCTCTGGCAAATCCTTGGCATAGATTGAGATAAGCAGTGATCCCAGAACATACCCCAGCGGCACTCCAGTGGTGACCTCAATCCGTTCCGTTAAAGCTCCCCTGATATGTGTCTTCTGTTCCCCTCCACCAAGAGCTTCTTCTGTCCATCGAAGCAATATTCTTATTCTTACCTGGAGATCCAGCGTATGTACAAGCCTCCCATGTGGTATAAGTGTCGAATGCCCTCTGCACTCCAGATGTAGACAATCCGACCAGCTTTCTCTTTTGTCCAAAACGTAGCTGTCACTCTCTTGTTGCAATCATCCATTTGCTTTCTGACAACCTTTTTCCAGTACCTTGAGTGCTGCTGGAGGAGGAGGTGGTGTTGCTGGAGAAGGTTGTGAGGTGGTGTTACTGGAGGGGGGATTGAGGTAGCGTTGCTGGAGGAGGTGGTGGGGTGGTGTTGCTGGAGGAGGTGGTGAGGTGATGTTGCTGGAGGAAGTGGTGAGTTGGTGTTGCTGGAGGAGGTGGTGAGGTAGTGTTACTGAGGGACGTGGTGTTGCTGGAGGAAATGGTGAGGTAATGTTGCTGGAGGAGGTGATGAGGTGGTGTTGTTTGAGGAGGTGGTGAGGTGGTGTTGTTGGAGGAGGGAATGAGGTAGTGTTGCTGGAGAAGTGGTAAGGGGGTGTTGCTTGAGGAGATTGTGAGGGGGTGGGGGTGACGGTCACTTTGGAGGAGGAAGGAAAGGTAGTCAGAGGAATTAGAGGGAGACATTTGTGGGAGGATTTTAGACGTTGGTGATAGCGGTGTTTAGGGGGATGTTTGGGGGAGTATCAGTGATTTACAGATTTGTTGGAGAAAGTGCCTTGTGGAGGGCAATACAAAATGGGCATGTTGGAGGTGTGAGGCGATCGAAGATATGTTGGTGAGAGTTAGTTTGTTGGAGGTGGGAAGCGAGGGAGGGAGATTGTCCAAATGGGTAGTGATAAAAAATAAGTTAGGGAGGGATGAGATCTTGTGGGGAAAGGACTGGTGGAAGAGATGGCGTTGGAGATGTTGGAGTTCCCGCCCAGCTCCCTCCCTCTCGCGCCAGGTCTCCACCATCACACACCGACTCGGTTTAAATCCGTTTTCTGTGACTTCATAATCCACAGAAAATCGAAATCGGATTTCCTAAGAATTTTTATTGTCTTAGGTGTCGTAATGCCTTGTAGTCGACTAACTTCTGACACTAGCTGGTCGATCACCCTCTCGTACTGTCTGTTCGGCCACCTGACACTGAATGGTCGACACATAACACTGGTTGGTCGACCACCTTCCAAATCTAGGTGGTCGACCATCTTCAGACACTTGCTGGTCGGCCACCTGACACTGACTGGTCGACACTGACACCGGATGTTCGATTGCCCTCTTAGAACTGGCTGGTCGATCACCTGATACCAGTTGATCGGTAGCCTGGCACTGATTGGTGCACCCCAAACTCTGGCTGGTCTACCTCCTTCTGACACTTGCTGGTCGGACACCTGACACATAGTGGTTGACACCTGACACTGGCTGGTCGATTACTTTATGTCACTGGCTGGTCGATTACCTTCTGACGCTGGCTGGGGAAGGTGGAGGGTAAGGCAGAGCCCTTGCTCCAGGTAATAGCGAGACGCAGTGTTGAGGCAGCGGATGCGGTCCGGATGACACAGGTAGAGGGTTGTGTGGGCTGGCCCCTCACCCCATGTGATGGCAAACCCCAGGGTTGGTACAGGTGGTGGAGGGCAGCAGGCGGGGTGCACGCCTCGCTAATTAACACTGCTCACTTACCAAGTTGGTGTTTACACTGCATTTCCGCGTCTGGTAAAATGTGTGATTTGGTTGTAAGGGATGAGGGAGGGACCAGCGACGGTGGTGATGGTGTGTGGGGTCGATGATGGTGGTAATGGTGGTGTGTGGGGTCGATGATGGTGGTAGTGGTGGTGTGTGGGGTCGATGATGGTGGTAATGGTGGTGTGTGGGGTCGATGATGGTGGTAGTGGTGGTGTGTGGGGTCGATGATGGTGGTAATGGTGGTGTGTGGGGTTTGTGGTAGTGGCTGTGATGTTGGTGGTGGTGGTGTGTGAGGGTGGTGGTATGGGTGGTGGTGGTGGGGATGTGGGTAATCTGGGGTGAATTGCAGAGCTGTGGTGGGTAGGAGGCGAGGTTGTGGGTGGGAGAGGTGTGGCTAAGGGCGGGTAGGAGGACTTTGGTGGCTGTCTATAGAAAGTTCCCCTCCTCCTCCTCCTCCTCCTCCTCCTCCTCACGCTTGACATAACCAGCTTCGTAATTCCATAAAATCGTCACAAGCTGTAAACTGATAACAAATGATCAACACCAGAGAGAGATGTCGCCCAGAATAGGAAATACGGGACCTCCATGACACGTAAGCCTTCCTGGAAATATATATAAAAGAAAAAAGTGTGTCTACGTTGACGGGGTTAAGATGACGGCCCCGTTGCCGCCGTGAGAGAGACTCACATTCATCTTTAAGTCTTTTAATCAAAATTCACATCGAAACCCCATTTTCTCATCATTTATGGTGGGAGATCAGCCCTTATCAGCCGGCGACGTAGAGCCCGAATGGGGAGCGCGCTCTTAGCCACCGGGGGACCGGCGTGAGACTCGTCCTTACAACCCTCGTCGGGAAGGTCCTTAATGGCGTAGTGGATGGAAATAAAACTTTATTGAGACCATCTGTGGGGCGGAGTTTGCCAGGTAAATATTTGTTTTGTTCATTTTGAGGCTGAGCGTCAGGGGTAAGGAGGGCCCGCGGGGACCGATCATCACCTGATCACTTCCCTCATTCCCAGCCAGCCAGCCAGCCTCCCTCCCTCCCTCCCGACGTGTCGTACCTCTCGCCCTGTACGTACACCCCAGTTAACCCGCCTCCTCCCGTGGCCTTCTCACTTGTACACTCACAAAACTGAGAGTGATCCTTGCTAGTTTTCCTTCACTAAACCCTGAAGGTTTAACCATGATTTTTGGCTGATGGATGGTACAGTTATACTAGTTTATCTTTCCTATTCTGATTTCTTTTATAATGGCTTAGATTATCCATTTCTCCGTACGAGTCTTGCCTCCGTTCTTTGCACGGCTGCGCCTGCGCTTCTGTCATAGTTTTATTCTCAGTCTTCATTGGTATATTTCCACACCTTTCATATACGACCTTTGTATCTCTGTTGTGTTATACCGGTCAACCTCTGCTGTGTTGTTTGTTGCTCTGTACGACCTGCTAGGTTATGGCACATCAAAAACTTAACACTAACTATATATCCGGGAATATATATATATATATATATATATATATATATATATATATATATATATATATATATATATATATATATATTTTTTTTTTTTTTTTTATACTTTGTCGCTGTCTCCCGCGTTTGCGAGGTAGCGCAAGGAAACAGACGAAAGAAATGGCCCAACCCCCCCCATACACATGTACATACACACGTCCACACACACAAATATACATACCTACACAGCTTTCCATGGTTTACCCCGGACGCTTCACATGCCTTGATTCAATCCACTGACAGCACGTCAACCCCTGTATACCACATCGCTCCAATTCACTCTATTCCTTGCCCTCCTTTCACCCTCCTGCATGTTCAGGCCCCGATCACACAAAATCTTTTTTCACTCCATCTTTCCACCTCCAATTTGGTCTCCCTCTTCTCCTCGTTCCCTCCACCTCCGACACATATATCCTCTTGGTCAATCTTTCCTCACTCATTCTCTCCATGTGCCCAAACCATTTTAAAACACCCTCTTCTGCTCTCTCAACCACGCTCTTTTTATTTCCACACATCTCTCTTACCCTTACGTTACTTACTCGATCAAACCACCTCACACCACACATTATCCTCAAACATCTCATTTCCAGCACATCCATCCTCCTGCGCACAACTCTATCCATAGCCCACGCCTCGCAACCATACAACATTGTTGGAACTACTATTCCTTCAAACATACCCATTTTTGCTTTCCGGGATAATGTTCTCGACTTCCAGACATTTTTCAATATATATATATATATATATATATATATATATATATATATATATATATATATATATATATATATATATATATATTGTAGGATGTCACAGTAGGTAGGTAGATAGATAAATATAGTTACAAATATAGATTTTGATATAGATTTATTGCTATTTGCAGATGACGGTTCTGGTGATAGACTCCAGAAGGTTTGGGAGAGTGTGAAAAGGGGAAGTTCAGAGTAATGAGGTGTAACAGTGAGTGAGAAAAGACAGGATGAGTGAGAGGAGTTTGAATGGGGATGATCCGGAGGAAGTGGAATGCTGTAGCTACTTGGGATGGGGGCCACAGGGACTGGAAGTTTGTCAGCGGATTGGGGAGGAGGTGAAGTTGTGTAGAGTAAATTCAGGAGCGCGTGGAATGAGAGCTTAGTGTTTGTTTGAGCAAGGATGGTTTACATTTGTAGGCACGGTAGTTTGGATGTGAGTCACCTCAGGCAAGGGTGTTCTCTTCATAATGAATCCATAATTTCTCTGCTCCTGCGTTTTGGTTCCGGTGTACTGTACGTGACAGATAGAGGATGGATGTGAGCGGATGAGGCCAATACTTCGTCTGTTCCTGGCACCAACTCGCGAACGCGGGGAATAGTAAACATAGATAAAGAAAATTGATGATACCCGTCTCCACCCACAGCTACTCCACCATAGCCCGGTCCGCGTGTGTCAGTAAAGGTCGAGTATATAGATCAGGGCATCACGGGTCCTTGCGAGGGGTAGCAGCCCCCTCAGCCAGGCCAGCCATTCATCACTGATAACAAGCGGGGCGAGGAGGAGCACCTTCCTCACCACGCCTCATTACACACAATATCTCTTAATACCCAGATATTTAGGAGTTCCAACTGACATGTAATTAAGATCAATGTGTTAACTTTCCCCCTACGAGAGAGAAGGGAGGGCCCGGGGGTAACCCACCATCTACCCTCACCTCCCTACACACTCTTAACTTCTTCTTCTTCTTCCTCCTCCTCCTCCTCCTCCTCCTCCTCGTCCTCCTCCTCCTCCTCCTCCTTCCCTTCCTCTTGGCTTTCAGTATATTTCCAATGTTTTTCCAGTCGACTGAGATCCTCCATTTAGGAGGATATATGTCTATTCTTATTTATTATCTTGTATCCATCCGGGAGTTGTGCTCGGGTACCGGCCGGATCAGTGCTAGTCCTGACGCGCAGATCAAGGGCTCCTGCCTCACCGAGGATGGGTAGACCTTCCCGACGATGAACCTCGCGGAGTTGATGTGTTGGTACCGAGTGCTGGCGGTGTTTCCTATAGTGGTATTCCCTGTTGGACGTCTCCTCTTCTTCTAGTGTGAGGGCGATTGCGGTGTCATTCCAAACGTCCTCCAGTCATCGTATCAAAATGTGTTTCCCTCATCTTACCCGATCATCCCGTGCCATAAGTCATACACTTCATTATCTTGCCATTCCATAAGTGACAGCCTTGCTTGCATTCCCATTCCCGCAGTTCACAGCGACACAGATCGTTCCATTTCACAAGTCATTTGCTACATCTACCTACCCACTCCCTAATTCTCATCTACCTACCCACTCCCTAATTCTCATCTACCTACCCATTCCCTAATTCTCAGCCACACTCATCCTCGCCATTCCCCAAGTCATGTGAGGGGGGCGCTATGTCTACTTCTCCCGTAACATGTTTACCGTCTCATATATTTCCAGCTCTCGACTGGAATCTCTATATTGATCCCGTAGGTACGACTCCCGTCCACTTCCCTTCACCTCTGCCTCTGGTGTAAGATGTGTGTGTGTGTGTGTGTGTGTGTGTGTGTGTGTGTGTGTGTGTGTGTGTGTGTGTGTGTGTGTGTGGTCCCTCTATCGTCTACTGTCTCATCTTCGTCACTTTGATTCTGAGCTGATGCTCTTCCCGCTTTATTTCAGTTTCATTTCCGAATTTGGCTGTGATTTGTTGTGTTTCCTTCATCTTACCTCGTTTGAACGGCTGGAAATGAGATTTCTCCTCACCAGGATGTAGACAAAAGTGATCATTTGTTAACTATTCAAGAGGATGATTTCCTATTACGAGCTGTCGTTACGTTGCGGTCGTACCCAAGACTGGCAATATGATGGCGAGTGGCGTCGTCACAGCTCACACCAGCTCCTCAGTCGACGTTACGCGAGGGAGTGTCGCATGTTGCCTCACGCGCGAGCAGCCTTGGGTTCTCTGATCCTTGGGGTACGTCAGCCAGTACCTGGTACATGGGCCAGGTCAGTCAGTACCTGGTATATAGGCCGGGTCAGTCAGTACGTGGTATATGGACCAGGTCAGTCAGTACCTGGTACATGGGCTAGGTCAGTCAGTACCTGGTATATGGGCCGGGTCAGTCAGTACGTGGTATATGGGTCAGGTCAGTCAGTACCTGGTACATGGGCTAGGTCAGTCAGTACCTAGTACATTGGCCAGGTCAGCTAGTACATGATACCTGGGCCAGGTCACCTAGTACCTGGTACATTAGCCAGTTCAGTCAGTACCTGGTACCAGATGAACCCACAGGGGGGTTGAGGAAGGGGAGCAACATCCAAGGTTAACAGGATTTGAACTCAACCCACCAACTTGCTGAGAAGGATCGGGCCGCTTGGTGTCACCTCCCGGAAAAAGGATTACCCGGATGCGTCGCACTTACGTACTACGTCATTTTGAATGTCGGTTTTACCTAAGGATTTATATACGATCGAGGAGGTTTTAAGTAAGAGGAAGAGGGGACGTTGCATACGTGATGGTTTACGGATGCGCACGCCAAGGATCATGTGGGAAGTGAAGGAAAAGCTGGTAAAAAGAAAAAAGCTGCCCTCCTGCATATCATCAGGACCAGATTGGAATACATGATATCAAACTGGGACATAGAAAATGGAATCTGCTTTAAAAATGAGACGCGAAGATTCGAGGTCTTTCGTGATGTTCCACATCTTTAAGAATACATAGCTAATGATCACATGGTTTAAGGTTTAAAGTCATATACGTATGCCATGTATGGCGCATGACCTCTTCAGGTGGGGGGTCAGGCGGGAAGGTCATGTAAGGAATGGGATCGCCAGAGACGATAGGGGTCGGGGTCACCAACGGGTCGGATAACCAAAGCCTTGTGTCGGGTGACCACAGGCAAGGGTTATGTTGATTCCTTTAGAATTATGAAAGGATCTGATTCGTACATGTCCGGCCGATTAATGAATAGGAACTTGGGCCGTATGCAGAAAACTTCTTAGAATGCTTAAGTATGCTTAACCCCAAAGAATTTTACTTAACTTTAAGAATTTTGCTAAGCATGTTTCTGAAAGCTGCCCTACGCTTAAGTATTTGCTTAGTAGACGACAAATATTTTGACCCAAACTGCATTTCATACTTCTTAAATCTTATGCTTAAGTTTTGCTAAGCATCGTGCTTAGTCCTTTTCTGTGTGGCAATTAAGTCACTTGCTCAGCTAAGCATAAAAATAAGCAGAAATCTAAGAATTTTTCTGCATACGGCCCCTGGGACTATGCTGATATATATATATATATATATATATATATATATATATATATATATATATATATATATATATATATATATATATATATATATATATATATTCCTGTGAGTCATTCGGGGAAAATGAAACACGATTAAGTTCCCAAGTGCACTTTTGTGTAATAATCACATCATCAGGGGAGACACAAGAGAGAAATATAAGTCACTTGGTATACATCGAAAAGACGAAGCTAGGACGCCATTTGGTAAACATGCGACATGTTCATATACACACAAGGTTAAGAGACGGGGCAACACGGGTATGAACACACACTCACACCCATGAAGAGAGAAATACAGAGACGCAAAGACAAATGCTTATATAATATCAGAAGTATTTTGACATATATAGGGACTCACGGGGGGAGGATCAAGGGAAGGCCCTGAGGAAAGGGAGGTGTAGAGATGAGGCCACGCACTATCCTGGTGAGTGCGACGCATGTTTGTGTCCAGTTCGGTTGACCTTCGGTGACATAGCTGTGACCTGGGCCGGTAAACAAGGTATACTAGCCTCGCTGGGTCATCGCCCCGGGCCAGTCCTCATCCGGAATCACGTTGATCAATGCCTGATGACCGCTCGTGGCTGCAGGACCGCTTGTAACTCACCATGTTTAGAAAGTCTTCCTTCCTGGTGGACGAGATTTGAGAAATAGATTTTAGAGAAGAGATCTTTTTACCTTCGCTCAGCGGACTCTCGTGCGATAGAAGTTCACTGGTTGTTTGCGAATGCTTTAGATGATTAGTAAATTAAGGCCGGTCAGAAGAGCTGAGCTGGGGTCGTCTGTGGTAATGAGCACTGTAGGGTGATGACCTTGTGTGGTGACGACGTGGTTTGGTGCTGACCTTGTGTGACCAACGTTGACCTTATGTGGTGCTGACCTTTCTGGTGTTGACCTTGTGTAGTGATGACCTTTCTGGGGTTGACCTTGTGTAGGGATGACCATATGTGTTCTGGTCCTATAATGGTGGTGACTCTGTGTGGTGTTGACCTTGTGTCATGTCGACCTTGTGTGATGATAACCTTGTGTGGTGTTGACCATGTGTGATGTAGGCCTTGTGTGGTGTTGACCATGTGTGGTATTAACCTTGTGT
This sequence comes from Panulirus ornatus, assembly GCF_036320965.1. Taxonomy (NCBI): domain Eukaryota; kingdom Metazoa; phylum Arthropoda; class Malacostraca; order Decapoda; family Palinuridae; genus Panulirus; species Panulirus ornatus. Next base: position 36,416,307 of record NC_092238.1, on the reverse strand, counting down.
GGTGTTGACCATGTGTGGTATTAACCTTGTGTGGTGTTGAACCTTGTGTTGCGATGACCTTGTCTGGCGATGACCTTGTGTGGTGTTGAACCTTGTATGGTGATGACCTTGTGTGTGATTGAACCTTGTGTGGCGATGACCTTGTGTGGTGTTGAACCTTGTGCGGTGTTGACCTCGTGTGTTGGGAAGGGCAGGCGCTGCAGGTCCTGCTCACCTGCTGACACCATCTTCTCCAGGATGTGTCTGCCTGTCTGGTCACCAAGGGCGTCTGCTTCGTCGTCGTAGCAGTGGCCATCCGTGATGTCGTTTTCTATTCGTTGCTTTCTTATCTTTTCCTTGTCATTTGTCGTCGTCTTCCTCTCTCTGTTTTCGTCGTCGTTCTTGTCTCCCTCACTGTGGATGTGATCTTGATTGTGTTCTCTCTCTCTCTCTCTCTCTCTCTCTCTCTCTCTCTCTCTCTCTCTCTCTCTCTCTCTCTCTCTCTCTCTCATACTTGAGTACCGTTTCCGGCGTAGCAAGGTAGCGCTAGAAACGGACGAAAAAGGGCCTCCTCTGCTCACATCCATTCCTTAGCTGTCATATATAATGCACTGAAACTGTCGAAACCAAGCCCTGAAGACAATCCCTCCTCTCACTGCTTCATATGCCCTGGTTCAGCTCATTGACGTCACGTCGACCCTTATATACCACATCCTCTTAGTCATTCTCTCTCCGCTCATCCTTTCCGTATTTCTAAACCGTTGCAGAAGATCTCTCTCATTCATACTCCACTTACTACCACAATCTTGTTGAATTTCATTCCTTACTCCATCTACCCTCCCCAAATCACACAAACCACACATTGTCCTCTGACTTTCCATGTCCAACGCGTCCACCCTCCTCTGTTATTTTGCATTAATGGTCCTAGACCTGCGTCCATACAACACCGTTGAGACTACTATACCATCAAAATACTTATCATAGCGTTTTTTTTCCTCACACACTTCGATGAACCTAGGACATTTGCCCATACTCCCACCCTATAATTCGATACAGTTTCCATAGTTTCATTTACTGCTATGTTCACTCTCAGGTATCAGAAGCAATCCGGTATCCCCTAGTTCTCCCCATTCAAATTCACACTCACCCTTACCTGCCTCGACTTCTTGCTGAACCTCTTTACCTTGATTTTATTCACCTTATCGATCAGCTTCCTCCCTTCACAAACTCTTCCAAAGTTTGACACCAGTTTATACAGGTTTTCCTCTCGAGTCTGTCACCAGAGCCGTGTCATCTGCAGACAGCAATTGACTCACCTCAGTTCCCCTACTCAGCATCCTGTAGACCTACCCCACTCTCTAGGGCCCTATCATTTGTCTCCCAAACCACCCTAACCAAGAACAGATTAAACAGCCATGGTAACATCACATACCCTTGACGCAGATCCACCTTCGCTTAGAAACGCGTACTTACACACACACACCTTACTCTGTCTGCACTTGGTAGCACTCCAACCTCACCATTTATTCGTAACACCCACAAGTCATCTTTATCAGTCCAGTGATACGCTTTTTTCCAGATTAATGCCACATACAAAACCCTCTGTTTCTCAAAGTATTCATCACATGATTTCTTCAAAGCGAACACCTGGTCCTCACATCCTTTACTACTCATGAAGCCACACTGTTCCTCCCCCAGCTGATACTGTGTTCGTGCCACACTTCCATACACTTTCCCAGGTAAGCTCAACAAACTTATACCTCTGTAGTTCGAGCGCGCGCACACACACATATGTATGTATGTATGTATGTATGTATGTATGTATGTATGTATGCATGTATGTATGTATACCGAAGATTCCTTGGCAGGCAGGAGATGAGAATGATAGTAATCCATGTTAGGGAATAGCCAAGACCAGAGTCAGTGGGAAGGCCTGTACCGTGTCGTGTACCATGGAAGTATCATCCCGGGGTGAGGAAGAGGTAGATATGACGCGCTAAACGGGTACGGTCAGGGAAGACGGCCACAGGATTCAGGCGATGAAGCATATCCTCCAGGAACTTGGATCCTCGGAGAAAGATGAACATGAAAAATTATCATTTAAGACGATCGTGGGTAAGGAGGAACCTTATGCCATGAGCCGACTGTTCTGAAGGGGGTTGAAAGTGAGGAGGATTCGTAAATGGAAACATATCTAGATAAAGTGGCGAGGGGTTGTAACTAGCCAAGAGAGAGGAGAAGGTGGGAGATGTGACCCAGGGTGCATCAAGTGTATGGGTCGTGCCAAGACCGTGAAGCTGTGACAGGGAGCCACAGGTGACACAGGAGATCTGGACACGGGCTGCACCAGAGGACCAGGGTGCGACTGACTGGAGCGTCTGCCGGAATGTTATCTGCTCGTGTGGTCAGGAAGGGTTGGACTTGGGGAGCAGCGCTGCCACGCTTAGGAGAGAAATGCCGCCCCTAGCAGGACGGATTATGAAGTGTGAGGAGGGAGAGGAGAGGTAAACCGTAAACCATTGTAGGGAGGCGAGGTAGACTCAGGTGGACTCCGTAGAAGACGTATGGTTAGGGCGAGTTGCTCACGACTTGACATGTCCTCCAGCATCTACTTTATAACATCTGGCTCTGCCCCGAAGGGAAGCGAGGGAAGTAGGGAGAGGGGATCTCTCTACTCTCTCAGAGGAAGGTAGAGAGGGGAGAGGAGGGTAGAGGGGTGACTCCGTACTCCAATAGTGGGTGAGAGACGGCGAAGGATGCATGGAAGAAAAGGGAGGACGGTGTGAGAGGAAGCCCAGTACCTCGAGGGGAGTGAAGGCGGTGGTGATATAGAAAACTGTCGGTTTGATGTGAGTGAGAGGAGTGAAGAGGGAGGGGGGAGGAGTGTAGATAGAAGGGGAGGGAGGAGGAGTGTGCGGACAGAGGGAGGGCTTGAGGGATAGGGGATGGAGGACAACACCAGCAAGTCCTGATAATGGGAGGGTAAGTGGTGAGGGAGAGAAGGAGGGGGAGGGCAAGTAAGGAGGCAGTCAGGTAGAGAGAGAGAGAGAGAGAGAGAGAGAGAGAGAGAGAGAGAGAGAGAGAGAGACGGGATCTTGGTGGAGTGGTGGCACCATTTGCCTGGAGGGTTCTCGCTGGCACTTACTTTACACCCGGGTGCCACTCTCCAGCCGACCCTCACCTGCCTTCCTGTATTAATACGTCACGTGGCGTCCCACTCACCTGGCGCAGCCAGCAGACGGGGTGGTATGATGGGGCCGCCGTGGTGTGCTGGCCGGCGCTCTCCGCCCGCAACCATAAACGCCCCAAGTTTGGTGGCTGACGCCAGTACAGTTTCTCTTGTAGAATACATATGTTTTTCTCACATGCATTGGGCTTTTACTTTACCTTTTGACTTCCGGATTGGCTAATCTGTACTCAGGTGGAATGATGTTTTACAGCAAGAACCCTTCACAATGAGAGGCTGCTGCTCTCAAACACGACATATTGTAGGTTGAAGCTCTTCTCGAGTGCAGGGGAGCGGATCCGAATTCCATAGTATATCTCCTACCCGTTTGTGATTACTGTTTGTGATTTGAGTTTGTGTGTTGCGGGGGGAGAGTTTTGCTCTCGTGTTGTATCGGCTCTGAACCTTGTGTGTATGTATATCTGTCATGTATATACACACATACATACTCCTGCCTAAAGTAGGTACCCATTTATCAACAGGCCTAGAAGGTGAGGATGAACAGCTGGGTTGGTTGTGGGTCTACTGACCTGCCCAGGGTACGAACCTGGGCTGGCCCTTGCTTTTTATATTATCTTTCATATACGTTCGCTACTTCCCGCATGAGGTAGGTAGCGAAAAGAGCAGATGACTGAGCTGTAGAGGGACAAAATTCCTCTTTTAGCTCCCTCCTCCGTTCTTCCTTTTTGAAAATGATGGTTTAGGAGAGGAGGATTTCGATCCCCTTGCTCCCACCCTTCTTAGTCGCTTACTACGACACGCAGGGGTTAGATTGCCAGTATTTTTGTCTCATATATATATATGTATATATATATATATATATATATATATATATATATATATATATATATATATATATATATATATATATATGAGATAGAGAGATGGATGGATAGATAGATGAGAAGATAGAGAGGTGTAGAGGCAGGTGTCCGCGGGGGAGTGTGGTCCTGTGCCTCCGTCCGTGATGGTGAGATACGGCCCACGTGCAGCCCTGGTCAGCCGGGGCAGATCAAGTGTGTTTTTACTGTGGAAACTTATCCTGGTATTGACGTACGGAGGGATTGTTCAACCCTTCCCCCCCTTATTCTCTCTATCTCTCAACCCTCGCCGCCCTCCTTAACCTTGAACAAAGTAAATGTATCTTAATGATTTTTAAAAAATCTAAATTTCATATATATATATATATATATATATATATATATATATATATATATATATATATATATATATATATATATATATATATGGATGAACAGCTGGATTGACTGTGGACAGATTTTGTCTACTTGTCAGTTCTAAAAACGTTGTGTTTTACAAAATTTAAAGTTATCTCCGTGTTTACTGAGACATTAGTTTACCTTGGGTTCACATGTAAACTCCTGGAGTGGTAGAAGTTGTCAAGGTGTGGTGGTGGTGATGGGTGATGGTAACTGCATCAGATTGCACGTATACAGACGGTAATAGTTACAGTGTACTTTGTAGCGTGTGAAAGGTGGATGTTCTGGCTGTAATAGAAAAGTAGAGGATTACTTTTTAAGAATGAAATCCTGCGTAAAAGATAGAAGGATTTCATTTAAGATAGACAAATTACATAGAAGGTTGACAGAAGTATTACAAGTGAGAGAGACATGAAGATTACTTTTGATACAGGTAAGATGATTACTTGAAGGAGAGATAATCAAATTACATTTAAGACTGGAAGATTATATTGGAGAAAGATGGAAAGAATTACTTAGTCGTTCAGTGGGATCCAGGACTGAAATGCCGTCGTGAAATACGCACCCACGTCCTCCGTTGATTACCGAATTTTCCTTGAGGGAAACTGTACGTGAATGACCTGTTACTGATCATGTTGGAGGCGAAGCCTACTGGAGACCAGAGGGCGTGTGTGTGTGTGTGTGTGTGTGTGTGAGTGTGTGTGTGTGTGTGAGTGAAAGGTCATTACATTGGTCGCTCCTGTGGCAGGAGGGTGACAGTGGAGGGAGTGTCGATTGAGTCTGTCAGAGAAGGGACTGGAAGTTCTCTCTCTCTCTCTCTCTCTCTCTCTCTCTCTCTCTCTCTCTCTCTCTCTCTCTCTCTCTCTCTCTCTCGTGGAGGGTGTCGATTGAGTCTGTCAGAGGAGGGACTGGAATCTCTTTCTCTCTCTCTCTCTCTCTCTCTCTCTCTCTCTCTCTCTCTCTCTCTCTCTCTCTCTCTCTCTCTCTCTCTCTCTCTCTCTCTCTCTCTCACACACACACACACACACACACACACACACACACTTGAGTATACGTGCCGTGGTGAGGCGGCAGAAGGGAGGGAGGGGCGTCATCAGGCTCGGTGTGTACCGCTGGCAGAGGATGTTGTCGTGACCTAACCCAACCCGCTGACCTGCCACAACTTGCTTCCTGGACCAGGCGAGGTCACGGCCCTCAATCCTGCCCTTCATGAGACTCACCTTTGACCCTCGATCTTCGCGAGGACACCTTCGAGGAACGGGTAGTTAGTTAGTTGGTCATGTGTCCACTGCTAGTTCTGGGGTGATACATGTGACCTCTGACCCAACAGGAACATATGATGGTTGGTTCTGATGACCTCTTGATATCTGGGGGGCATCTGATTGCCTGAACTTTAATTCGAGAGATCTGTGTGTGACCTTGAATTATCATTTGACCTCTAATCACCTGAATTTCTCTTCCGCGAGCCACCCTGACTTTGGGGCCCCTCATAGATAAGCAGACATTTGACCCCCCACTGAACGATTTTCTCATCACCCACGCTGATCACATGCCCTTGACTTGACCTGACCTAATCATTGGTGGGGGATGCCGTAGTCTGTCTGTCCCTTTGGACGTCTGACACGCTGAGTACCTCTCCGTCACCCACGGTCTTCTGGACTCTCCTTCGTCAGTCCGGGTTAACACGTATCTATTCGCTAGTCTCTGAGGCAAGTGAAGAATAGTATTCACATACAGGGTTTACTGACATGGTAACTACGGAATCATGAATGATCTACGTCATAGGCGAATTGCACTGACGCGAAGGAAGGGAAACGCGCATGTCACTGACGTAAAGGAAGGGAAATACGCATGTCACTGACGTGAAGGAAGGGAAATACGCATGTCACTGACGTAAAGGAAGGGAAATACGCATGTCACTGACGTGAAGGAAGGGAAATACGCATGTCACTGACGTGAAGGAAGGGAAATACGCATGTCACTGACGTGAAGGAAGGGAAATACGCATGTCACTGACGTGAAGGAAGGGAAATACGCATGTCACTGACGTGAAGGGAAATACGCATGTCACTGACGTAAAGGAAGGGAAATACGCATGTCACTGACGTGAAGGAAGGGAAATACGCATGTCACTGACGTGAAGGAAGGGAAATACGCATGCCATTGACGTAAAGGAAGGGAAACACGCATGTCACTGACGTGAAGGAAGGGAAATACGCATGTCACTGACGTGAAGGAAGGGAAATACGCATGTCACTGACATGAAGGAAGTGAAATACGCATGTCACTGACGTGAAGGAAGGGAAATACGCATGTCATAGACGCGAAGGAAGGGAAATACGCATGTAAGGTTTTACGTAACATTTTACGTAAAATGAAACGTCAATTTGCGTAATGCAATAGATGTGTGAAAAGTAGGTAATTACTGCCTGAGATGAAGAGGAAGCCAGAGTCACTACTGCGGGCTGGAAGACAAGCTGAACCAAGGTGTATTCGGAAGTTATATTTGGGTGGCACAAGGATGTTCAGTCGTCCTGGGCTTCGTGTGTCAGTGTCACTTGGACTCGTCCAGCACGGTACGGGCTGCTGAGGAGACACACGATGACAGCTCACATGTGAACGGTTACCCGTGTGTCCGGGAAGGTAGGGTCGCGGGTCCTGACTAAGTCGCACCGGTGACGTATTTCGCGGGCGAACGCCACGCCCCGCTGCATTTGTCCTCTCTGCTCGTCCCACCTCTCTCTCTCTCTCTCTCTCTCTCTCTCTCTCTCTCTCTCTCTCTCTCTCTCTCTCTCTCTCTCTCTCTCTCTCTCTCTCTCTCGACCCGTCAGGAACGTATGTGCTTCACGTCAGGTGTGGGTTATCTGAAATTTAAGAGCGCTACCAAGTTGTGCTGAAGGTCATGATGCCGTAAACCATCAGGTCATCACACGTAAAGAGTTGCGATGCCGCGGACAGAATCTTGATTGATCGAATCCAGTCACAGCATTTATGGTGTTTACTTAGGGATCTCCAGGGTGGAGGTCGTAGTATTCATAAAACTAACTCATGTTTGTGTGTGTGTGTGTGTGTGTGTGATGTAGAGAGGAGGGTCGTGTGTCATGTAGAGAGGATGGGTCATCTCAGTCGATGCTCCAAGAGGCTGAGTTCGAACGCGGAAGCGACTCGAAGTGGGTGGGAACGTTCTCACTGTGGCAGTGAGGAGGGCGCGGTAGGACGCGCCTGATGGCGAGGAATGCTGGGGCTGACTGGTTGATGGTGGGAAGTACATCAGCTTGTTGACGGCCACCTCTGCTGGCCTGGCAGCCTGGCCAGGTCAATCACACCGGGCAAGGTCCCTCCACTCACCGTGTTGACCATGGATCACTCCCACCAGCGAGGGCAGGGGAGGTGGGGAGATTGTTTACGTCGCCACGACCCCCCGTTGGACAGAGGAGCACCTCAGCTGGTGACTGGCTGTTGTCATGAGCTCCCGTTCGCCAAGGATCTGGCGGAAGTACGTCATCACTACGTCATCATCAAGATGACGACGTGGGCGTTTTCTACATTTAAAGAAGCAGTGGATCATTTTCTATGAACTCATGACGTGTCAGCTGCTTCATCATGACGTGTTCGGCACATTAACCAGTTTTCATCACCTTCAGGATTGTGGATAAACTATTTAAACTCTCTGAAACCTATAGAATTAGGACAAGACTGCAACTGAATACAGTTTACGAAGCGTTTGGAAGGTCATAAATACCATCGGTGACGGAATTTTGTCACGGGACAAGGAACACTCTGCTGGGGTGACGTGCTCCTGCCAGATCCTTGGGACGGAGTGGTGAGCGTGTTGTGATGATGCTACCGAGGAATTCTTGCACGTTTGTCTTTTGTTTCCAGCAGTGTGGTGTTGACTGTACTGCCGAGGAGGCCCCACGAGTGCTGTGCAGTCTTGCGTTGCAAGCGCTCTCTTTATCGCTGATTTAGAAACACTTTTCGCCGATCTCAATTGATTTTCTCGTACGTCGTCACTTTCCCCGGTACCCAGACAACACGATTCCAGGTCCGAACACCACCCAGCCACAGTCTGGCACCCGTTGGTCATGATAGTGGAGGAGAGGCGGAGGTGGGCTGGTTTACATCAATTCGAAGGGCCATGTTGTATATATGGACAGTACAGTGATATATGAGGAGTATTGAGGCCTTCATGCATTCATTAGAATGACACTGGGTCCAGAATTTACCGTGGCTCCAGCCCTTGCCTCCATCTACACTGCGGAGTCTTAACTCCACACTTCAAACGTCTTTCAAACACAGACACACTTCCCTCTACGCTGCATAACCTCATTCACGTTGAGGTCCTCTCTTGAACTGCAAATCACGTCACACTCTTCGAACTTCCACCTACAGCGTATGCTTTACCCTCACTCTCTAGATATTCTTTGCAGAGGGGCAACCTTCGCTGAACACAAAACATCCTCGCCTTTACATGTAAGACCACCTAATTTTTCCCAGAAGACCTTCCCTACATACATTTTACCTCTCCCACGCTCAGAACTCTACCGCAGCCTCAAAAGTCCGTCACACTCCTATCACTTTTCCAAAAACACTTAGAAAACTTCCTCTATCACCTGAAAAATCTTTCTCAACCTTAAATCCTTCAAAGGTTTTATCAGAACCTCTGTCACACATTTAAACTTCTCGCATTCAAGCGCACACACACACAGACACACACACACACACACACACACATACACACACACACACACACACACACACACACCCACACCCACACACACACACACACTCAAACACTCATTTTGTGAAGCCTCATTGGTAACCCATGTTAACAGAGCTGACCACCCTCACATATAAACATCATCAGTCGTCCTTACTGAAAAAGCAGGCCTCTGCTATTTATTAACCTAGCCAGCCACTAACCCATGCTGGCACAGCCAAGCAACAGCCCAACACAGCAAAGCGAACCTTTAACCCCGATTAACATAGCCATGTTGACAAACTCCCAAGTGCTTTCCTCGTATCATCATAGCTTGCCAGGTTATTGCTCAGTGTTGGTAAAGTCAACAATTGATCCGCATGGACAGAACCATCTCCTGAACCATAGCAATGTCAGCAAGTATCCGTTCTTAACAAAGACGAAAGCAAGAAATACCTCAAGCCCTCCATGTCAAAGTTCACGAGTCGAACCCACATCAAAGATGATATTCTTAAGGCAAGCCAGACCCAGATGAAGACAGCCAACCTCCTCCGCATACAGATCACGTCCAACGGAAGAAAAATACGTAAAAAGAAAATGAGGGAGTCACTTCCATTTCCCACATATACCTGACGCCCATACCTCACAGACCTAACCAACCCCTACTATACATAATTACGTAGTAACACACCCATTCATATTGGTTTGATTAACTACCAGTTCGTATAGACGAAGCATTAGACTGTTTCACACAAGGATAACCAATTACGTCTTTAAGTTTTAGTCTTTTTTTTTAAGCAATGGATGATGAATCAAGGGGACAGTAAGCGTTCCGCAAGGTTGCATGCTTGTGTCTGCGAAACATATATATATATATATATATATATATATATATATATATATATATATATATATATATATATATATATCCTCCCTGGGGATAGGGGATTAAGAATACTTCCCACGTATTCCCTGCGTGTCGTAGAAGGCGACTAAAAGGGGAGGGAGCGGGGGGCTGGAAATCCTCCCCTCTCATTTTTTTTTTTAAATTTCCAAAAGAAGGAACAGAGAATTGGGCCAGGTGAGGGTATTCCCTCAAAGGCCCAGTCCTCTGTTCTTAATGCTACCTCGCTAACGCGGGAAATGGCGAATAGTTTAAAAGAAAAAAGAAAGATATATATATATATATATATATATATATATATATATATATATATATATATATATATATATATATATATATATATATGTTTCAAGCACACACACACACACACACAAACACACATTTTGTGAAGCCTCATTGGTAACCCATGTTACCAATATATATATATATATATATATATATATATATATATTTCAAACTTTTTTTTTCTTTCAAAGTATTCGCTATTTCCCGCGTTAGCGAGGTAGCGTTGAGAACAGAGGACTGGGCCTTTGGGGGAATATCCTCACCTGGCCCCCTTCTCTGTTCCTTCTTTTGGAAAATTAAAAAAAGAATATATATATGTGTGTGTGTGTGTTTATATGGAGAGAGAGAGAGAGAGAGAGAGAGAGAGAGAGAGAGAGAGAGAGTGTATGCACGTGTGTATGAGGGAAGTTCCCATGTATGTGTGTATATGGTGCGGAGGTTAGGGCTGGAGGACAGGTAGGCCGGCCCTGGCTGGCTCGGGTGTGCGGGGGCTGGAAGTAACCGGCTGTGTCTCGTCTCGCATATTAATTCCACCCCAGGACTGCCTCCCTCCCACATTGGCGATGTCAAGTGGTCTCTCTGGGGAGTTGCTCTCGGCGTATGTCCCTGGGATTTAATGATTATCGACTTCGGAATGAGCAGGAAGCCAGATACTGCAACGTACGCGTTAAACATAACGTAATTCTCAACACCGTCGCACCTGACAGTGTGGCTGGAATTATATCTATTGTGTGTGGTATTATTTCAAGGTTGTGTCGCTCTCCTGTCAGTACGTTTCAAAGACGTATTTGATGAACCAACTCGTAAGATGATTTCGTTATGTGTCACATCCCACAACGAACTCGTACGCTGACCGGTCAACACTGCATTACTAAGCCCATTCCAAATCTGTACCATCGTCTCTCGTCTCGTCACAAGTGCTTCTGTACCATCGTCTCTCGTCTCGTCACAAGTGCTTCTGTGCCATCGTCTCTCGTCTCGTGACAACTGCTTCTGTACCATCGTCTCTCGTCTCGTCACAACTGCTTCTGTACCATCGTCTCTCGTCTCGTCACAACTGCTTCTGTACCATTGTCTCTCGCTCCATCAAAAGTCTCGTCTCGTCACAACTGCTTCTGTCAACTCAGATCTGGACGGGATTTCCAAGTGAGGCAGACGTAACGTAGTTAAGTTGAACATCTCTTAAGCCCAGTTTCTTCCTGTGTGTCTCGCTACAACTCCTCAACACTGTCTTATTCTCTACGATAACTCTAAAATACAACCACTTAAAGTGAAGATAATTTTTTTGGGGTATCACCGCAATATCTCACACATACATTAGCAATGCCGCAATACACAGATGGGTAAAAGTCTATCGGTAAAGAAAAAAAAGAAAAAAAAACTCTTGGGAGACCCTCTTCAGATCAAGAGCACTTGCTGCAGTTAAACAGACGATCGAATCGTCCTTGTATGGAGTACCGATCTCACGTTTGGGAGGTGTTCTACCTCTAGTGTGGTCCACAGCAGCCCGCCTGCCTTATCTCTTCTCCCAGACCGACATCAGAACATCACCAGTTTGTCCCACACCGTTATGTTGGTTCTCTTTTCTTCTCTTCAGTAGATGTTGCTTCCATTTCCAGCTCTCGAGACCTCGACGCTTGTCTGCCTCTATCATTAGCTAGTCCATGTAATGCTTAGTAAGCCATTGCGTTTTATATATATATATATATATATATATATATATATATATATATATATATATATATATATATATATATATATATATTTATTTATATATATATTTATATATATATATATATTCATATATAAATATATATATATATATATATATATATATATATATATATATATATATATATATATATATATATATATATATATATATATATTTCATAACTTATCCCTGGGGATAGTTTGGCATCTTTCGAAGACCTGTTCACTGTTGACATTACCATACTGGTGTAAAAACGAAGTTTGTGATCAGATCACCCCTTACTCTTCTCTCTCCCTCTTAATGTAACTCGGCTCTCTTTATTGTGGAACTTCTCCGTTAGTTCTTTGTGCTTCTTTGATTACCATGACCAAACTTGAGAAGCATATTGTGGTTCAGGATGTGAGCAGATTGCTGAATGTTACCATATCCACGTACTGGAATGCGTTTATAATCGTTGCCAGCAGGTATTGTTCTCCCTTACAATATATCTAAGATGGGGTCCTGACGACTAGGTTAGGGACGAGATCAACTCTCAGGTCCCAGTCATTCTCGTAGCTCATATCCTCCTGGAAAACCTTCTTATCGAGACTGTCTATCGGTGTGACCCATCCTCTTTGCTTTGCACTTACACGAGCTGAATTTCACCAGCCATGTATCAGTCCAACAGTGGAGTGTGTCTCGGGCCTGTCACAAGTCATCCTTAGTTCCTCCTTCGTGTCCATGGCATCACTCGCATCACCATGACTATACAGTCACCATGACATTGTAGCCACCATGACGATATAACCACCATGACAGTATAGTCACCATGACAATACTACAGCACCATGACAATACAGCCACGATTACAATATTCAGGTAGGCGCACAGTCCCTCTGACGAGTCATTTATATGGATCAAGAAGCTCGATGGGCCCATAACAAAGCCTTGCGGCACTCCAGTGGTGACCTCAGCCAATTTCTAAAAGGGCTTCCCTGACATACGTCCTTCGTTCCCTCCCGCTAAGGTTAATTCATATCCATCGTAGGAGTTTCCCACTTAATACTGCCTGAGAATCACTTTTTTTTTCTATTACCAAACTCATGTGTGGCATGGTGTCACATCGCTTCTTGCAGTCCAGATACAGACAGTGGACCCAACTTCGTCTTCTGTCTGCGAACGTAGGAGCTCCCTCTCTCATAGAAGTCTTGAGAGGTTTATTACACAGGACCCCTTCCCTGAACCCATGTTGTCTTTCGCTTAGCTAACCTCATTCCATTACTTTCTGATTATCATTTTTTTTTTCATCATTATTCTACCGACCATACTCGTCAGAGAGACTGAAGTATATTGATTAACGCAACTACTGTTTGTGTGTGTATGTGTGTGTGTGTGTGTGTGTGTGTGTGTGTGTGTGTGTGTAACAAAGTCGATTATGTTACCGTCTTGAGGTGTATATTTTTTCTTAGATCAGGAGGGGAGTTGAAATTAGATGGCCCGGCCTCATACATATGTATATATGTAGCCAGGTAGCGAAGTCTCGCTCGTGTGACGGTGTTGGCGAGACTTTTCCAACAAGTTCTGCCCCACTCTTGACGAGACTTGAGCAAGTTCTCTTTCTCTTACATCTGTGGTGGAGAGACTCCTGTAGTAAGTTCTCTTACATCAGAGGCTGAGAGACTTCTCCAGCAAGTTCTCTTGCATCAGTGGTGAAGAGACCCCTCTCCAGCAAGTTCTCTTGCATTAGCGGTTGAGAGACTTCTCTAACAGGTTCTCTTGCGTCAGCCGTGGAGAGAGACACCTTCAACAAGTCCTGTGTTCTTATTGCTGGAGAGCCTCCAACAAACTGTCCTAGCACCAGCATTAGAGATCCTCCTCCAACATTCCGTCCATGTCCGGGTGTTGGAGAACCTTCTCTCACAGTTCCTGTCTTGTGCATTACTGTTGAGAGAGAGAGAGAGAGAGAGAGAGAGAGAGAGAGAGAGAGAGAGAGAGAGAGAGAGAGAGAGAGAGATTTAACCCCAGCCCCACCTCAAACCCCCCCATAAGTCTCTTGGACAATATATATATATCACTGTTGGAGAGGCATCTCCAACACCTTTTGTCCTCCTCCTTCCCTCCCTCCCTCACCAGAGAGACAGTAACCTCCCCAAAATTTAATCTCTTCCCAAAGTTCAGCTCTGCGTCAGAGGCGTTGCCACCAAGGATGGTATTGGATCCTTTTACTTCACCAAGATTGTTTCCGATTCTTATTGATGTTTTCTTTACACGGACGGACGCTCCTCTTTTTATTCTTTATTTTTTACCGTACTCAGGAGTCTTCTATTTTTGGAGGACGTTCCAATGAAAAACATCTTACAATGATAGTTATATATATATATATATATATATATATATATATATATATATATATATATATATATATATATATATATATATTATCCCTGGGGATAGGGGAGAAAGAATACTTCTCACGTATTCCCTGCGTGTCGTAGAAGGCGACTAAAAGGGAAGGGAGCGGGGGGCTGGAAATTCTCCCCTCTCGTTTTTTTTAATTTTCCAAAACAAGGAACACAGAAGGGGGCCAAGTGAGGATATTCCCTCAAAGGCTCAGTCCTCTGTTCTTAACGCTACCTCGCTAACGCCGGAAATGGCGAATAGTATGAAAAAAAAAGAAATATATATATATATATATATATATATATATATATATATATATATATATATATATATATATATATATATATATGTGTGTGTGTGTGTGTGTGTGTGTGTATGTGTGTGTGTGTGTGTGTGTGTGTGTGTGTGTGTGTAATTTTTTCCATTGTTTTCAAGTGTTGGAGGAGCATGTCATCCATTGGTGCCAACTTGGTCAGGAGTGTGTTAGCCTTTGGTGTCGACGCGGGCAGGAGGGTACTTGCCAGTGGTGCCAAACCGGGCAAGACTGTAGTAACCAGTGGTGCCAAACCGGGCAAGACTGTAGTAACCAGTGGTGCCAACCCGGGCAAGACTGTAGTAACCAGTGGTGCCAACCCGGGAGTTTGGTAGCCAGTAGTGCCAACCCGGGCAGGAGTGTAGTAGCCAGTAGTGCCAACCAGGGAATGAGTATAGTAACCAGTGGTGCCAACCTGGGGCAAGTATGAGTAACCAGTGGTGCCAACTAGGGGCAGGTGTCTAGTAGCCAGTGGTGCCAACCTGAGCAGGTGTGCGATACCCAGTGATGCCAACTCTCTCAGCTTGCCACCTTATTGATTCTCTCTCTCTCTCTCTCTCTCTCTCTCTCTCTCTCTCTCTCTCTCTCTCTCTCTCTCTCTCTCTCTCTCTCTCCACAGGCTAATCCATAGATAGTGATAAATTTCTCATAATCAAAAAATTTATTTATCTTTGTCGCGTTTATTTTACGAAAGACAAATGGGAATATAATTCACAAGGAAAAAAATAGAATAATACAATACTGTATTTGCTACGTGTTATACAGGTACTATATTTGCCACGTGTTATATGCAGATGAACAGAATATTGGCTCACCATTGTCTGAACGGACCGACTCCAAAAGACATGACTCCACCCCCGGTATTACGGGGGCCTCCCGAGCCTGGGTGGGGGGTCCGCCTCCTGGTTGGCAACACCGAGGACGACACATTTGCTGGAAGGTCCAATAAAACCGACCTTTTTGGAGTTCCACATTGAAAGTCAAATTAAGACACACACCTGGCCCCAGCGGTGGCTCCCTCAGGACGGAGGCGTGTTCCTCCCAAGACTTTATAGTTGCTCGAGGATTTCCAGACCGCCTCCTGAGACAGTATTGGAACGTGGAAAAGAAAAAGAATCACACACACACACACACACACACACACACACACACACACACACACACACACCCACACACACACCCGCTCACCCCATTTTTACCGTGAGTCAAACACTTGGGCCTTTGGGTTTGGTGACAGTGTGTTCATATTTCGCCAATGGTTTTAGATGAGAGGTTTTGATTGGTGGTGCTCCAGGAGGGCAGGAAGAAGCGAGTTTGAGAAACGAGCAAATTTCTTTTTCTTTAATTTTTTCGTCTCAAATTAAATGCCGTGTGCTGGCTTTCTGTTTTAAGTGCGTACGTGCGTACATGTGTGTGTGTGTGTGGGGGGGGGGGGGTAATCATGGGTTAAGTATGAGAGCTTCAGTAGATGTCGTACACACATGTACGTGCGTACATGTGTGTGTGTGTGTGGGGGGGTAATCATGGGTTAAGTATGAGAGCTTCAGTAGATGTCGTGGGTGTGATGTTTTGGTGTCAGCACTTGTCAAGGGTGTGTTGGTTGCGGGCCAACAGTTGTCACGGGCGGTGTTTGAATGCCAGCAGTTATCAAAGATGGTCTTAGAATGTGAGTTGTCCTCAGAGATTTTTTTTTTTCTGTTTGTTTGTCTTTGCCACCAGTTGTCAGACACAGTGTTTGGCCACCAGACGTCATCAAGGGGTTGTGTCTGGCTGCCAGCAGTTGTCAGGGGTAGTTGCTGAATTGCCACCAGTTGTCATGAGTTTGTGTTTGACTCTTGGCAAATGTCAGAGTTACTATCATTTCAGTACTGCCTGCTGTATTCAATCGTGCTTGAGTGCCAGTAATAAATCGAGGTAGTAACTGGGTGCCAACAGTGGTCCCTGGGTGCCATTAGACTGCCAACAGTGGCCCCTGGGTGCCAGTTTGAGTGCCAGCAGTGGCCTCCAAGGGTGCCAGTTTGAGAAGGCTACCACCACCAGTGATCTGGGAGTATTACTTGAGTGACAGTGATAGTAAATGGGTAAGGCTTCAGCGATGTCTTGTCAGTCAGATGCAGCGCTTGCTTTGTCACTGGTGCTTGAGCGGTAGCTGTCACCCCAAAGTGGTGTCTGGCAGCCAGGTTGAGTTTCAGGGTGGTGGTGCAAGGCTGGTGCTGATCCAGGGCTGGTGGATTCATCCAGGGCTGATGGACTGATCCAAGGTGGGGGCTGATCCAGGGATGGTGGACTGATCCAGGGCTGGTGGACTGATCCAGGGATGGTGGACTGATCCAGGGCTGGTGGACTGATCCAGGGCTGGTGCTGGTCCATGAGTGCAAGTCGGAAAGCAGTCGAGATCCAAGTGGTGTTGCTTGTGTGACACCACTTAGCTGCAGTGGCACTCCAGTGTTGAGGATGTGTCAGTACCACCGGCAGTTCAAGGCTGTTGCTCGAGTGAAATAAGTAGTGCTGAATGCTGCTTGACGAGCTAGTGATACTCCAGGGTGGTGCATGAGTGACATTATTGGTAAAGGGGTACTGACGGAGTGATAGAAATGATTGAGTTCTGATACCAATTCTAAGGAGCAAAAGGAGAGCTGATTGAGTGAAAGAAGTGGTTGAGTTCTGATGGGAGTTTCAGGAGCAAAGATAACACTTGATTGAAGTAGGTGGTTCGGGGTCGTTCTTTGCCGGCCAGCCTGTGTACCAATTACCTCCTGGGAATTAGTACAGTATGGTCGAGGGCGTTCTACACTCGTGGGCCCCCATCTCTTGACCTTCCTTCACCTGAGACGAGATGTGTGTTGGTGTGTGTGTGTGTGTGTGTGTGTGTGTGTGTGTGTGTGTGTGTGTGTGTGTCTGGGTAGTTATGTGTGTTCGTAAGATCGTTTGGTTGGCCATTGTCCCCAGGTCGCTACAGCGTCGTAGAACGCCTCACTCTGCAGATGGAATGCTGAAAGCATCACCACATCATCAGACCACTGAAGATGTCTGTCAGCTCCTCTGCTGACCACAGCTCGTCCACTGCCTCAGCTCTATATGTCACTTGGTGATGCCTCATTGCTGTGCCGTCTCATGGTGTTAACCGTCTACCTGTACTGTCTCACGGTAGTACCGTCTACCTGTACTGTCTCACGGTAGTACCGTCTACCTGTACTGTCTCACGGTAGTACCGTCTTCCTGTACTGTCTCACGGTAGCAACGTCTTCCTGTACTGTCTTATGCTGATACCGTCTACCTATATTGTCATAGCGCCTACCTCTGCTGTTTCATGGAGACATCGTCTTCCTCACGGAAACCTTTATCATCAACTTCCCCTACTATGACGTCATGGTCTTTCAGGCCGGACAGCGAGACGGTGAGGGGCTCACGAAGGTGTTGTGCAGAAGTGCCTCGAATTACGTCCTCCATGTCGTCCTTACAATACCCGTGCCTCGTCCAGCTGGTGTCCCTGTTTCGTCTGTTACGGTAGTTGTACAGTGTTGTGAAGGCAAGATTTTCCCTCACAGCAATTTGGTGATGTTTTCTGTAATAGGGGCAAAGGTAGCGGTAGGTTGCGCGCTGTTAGATAGATAGATAGATAGATAGATAGATAGATAGATGAAGAGAGAGAGAGAGAGAGAGAGAGAGAGAGAGAGAGAGAGAGAGAGAGAGAGAGAGAGAGAGAGAGAGAGAGAGAGATTCTTTCCAATGGGGTTGGTGTTTGGGGGTGGGATGGGGTTAGTGTTTAAAGGCCAACACTGGACAAGGTTGTGTGTACATGGGAAAGACAGATAGCAGGAGACCTAATGGTCCATAATGAGGGTATGTGCAGTTATTAATCATCTTTGTGGTAGGAATAGGATAGTGAAGCAGGAAGCTTCTCCTCCGTCCACCGCTCCCTCTGGCTCAACAGATGGAAGGATATAAAGAAAAAATTTAACTAAAAGGGAACACCATGTAATATGGACAGAGTTTATTGTCACGAGAATTTCAAGAGGAAAGTGTCAACTGAAAAGCTCCCTAACCTAACTCCAGTGTGTGTGTGTGTGTGTGTGTGTGTGTGTGTGTGTGTCTGTACGTACCAGCAGTGGTTCTGATGCTATGTACGTATGCCAACAAAAGATAGCACGGATGTCAAGAGTTACATGGAGGTGGCGATCATTGTAGTCCAGTTGACCCCTCTCTCCCCACAAACATGTCACGATATAACATCAAATTTCATCTCAAGTGTTTAGGGAACTTTAGTTCGGATCTCCGCTTTTTTCTTCTTGTTTTTATAGTGTATTTGAAGGTTGATGAACGCATTAAGGTAGGAGACCCATCAAAAGCGTCCCCTGTGTGAGCCCCGGTTGAGCTCCGCCGGCCCGTATATCTCACCTGCCTCCGGAAACATACAAAAACCTCATAAGTACGAAATTACGACGCTTTATAACTCGACGATCGGACCTTCTGGCTGCTGACCTAGCCCATAAGGGTCAGGTCAAAGGCCAGGTCGTCATTCCCAAGGGTCGTATGGTCGTGCTTAAGCTGAGGTCGCTCGGTCGTTCTTAAAGATCTGACCGTCGTGTTGAAGGTTCACACAGTCGTGCTCAAGGCTCGTCGTACAGTTGTGCTCAAGGCTCGTACAGTCGTGCTCAAGGCTCGTACAGTCGTGCCCAAGGCTCGTACAGTCGTGCTCAAGGCTCGTACAGTCGTGCTCAAGGCTCGTACAGTTGTGCTCAAGGCTCGTACAGTGGTGCTCAAGGCTCGTACAGTTGTGCTCAAGGCTCGCACAGTCGTGCCCAAGGCTCGTACAGTCTTGCTCAAGGCTCGTACAGTCGTGCTCAAGGCTCGTACAGTTGTGCTCAAGGCTCGTACAGTGGTGCTCAAGGCTCGTACAGTTGTGCTCAAGGCTCGCACAGTCGTGCCCAAGGCTCGTACAGTCGTGCTCAAGGCTCGTACAGTCGTGCTCAAGGCTCTTACAGTCGAGCTCAAGGCTCGTACAGTCATGCTCAAGGGTCGTGCAGTCGTACTTATGGGTCTCCTCGTCGTGCTAAAGGGTCGTGGTCAAGGCTCGCTTGGTCGTGTTTAAGGGTCGCGCCGTATTGCATAAAGGGGTTAAGTCAGTTCCTATCTCGCCTCGGAGAAAAGTTTCGCCAAAGAAATCAAGGTTTAAAATTACACCTTGGGCGGCCTCTCCCGCGAGTTATGAGAGCGTACAGAAGCTATGCAAATATGGGAACAACTTTTTAATTATATTTTGGAAAATCTTGAACTAATTCAATGTCGCTTGGGAGAGGACTCGGCTACGTATTCGTTCGACTCTCCGGGAAGTACCTGTGACGCCTGGTTGTTTGGTGAGGGCGACGAGGAACATGAAGAGAACCTCAACGAAGGACCAAAGTAAAAGAAACATACGACACGGGTCGCCACTAAGAATCAAAGAATGCCGACCAGCAGGTAGAAAAGCGCCTCTTTGACTTTGCCGCCCACGTCAGGAAGGTCCTGCCACCGCAAGTCAACCCAGGCCAAGTCGTGAAGCCATCCTGGCGCAGTGTCTCACAGGATCTCGATTCCCTTCCATCCTACGTAACCTTCTCAAAGGTCTGTCGATCAGGACGGTCTCAGGATTAGGTAAGTGTGGATCACACCTCACATCTGTCGCTGTAAATAGGCAAACCGGGTCATACTGGGGCGATGTGTGGTGGTAGGAGGGCTGAGGGATGAGGGTGAGGGCTGGAAGGCTACAGGGAGCTGGCACCAGCGGGTCCCCCTCCTCCTCCTCACCTGGTATACTGCCTGGAATTATGGATGCTGGAAATCCTGGAAAATCACGCTCAGGCTCATCTGAATTTCTAGCGCCATCACCTTGAAGGGGAGGGAAGGCGGGGAGGGGTGTTTGGAGAGGTGGGGAAGGAGGGTACGTGGGGGAAGGAGGGAGGGAGGATGACGCGGGAAGATTGTGTCGCGAGTTAGGGAAATAAGGGAGTGAGAGGTAGTGATGGGGCAGGGAGGCAGGCAGCCGTCTTAGGGAGGCTTAAGAGATGGGGAGAGGGTGGCCACTGGCACAGCTTTGGGGGCGGGGGGCGGCGAGGAGGCTGGGACTGTATGGGAAGGACAGATAACAGGGGACCTGATGCTCCATTATCTGCTGGCGGACAGTAATGGTATCCAAAGTTCTTACTGATATTAAGAGAAAGAGACAGGATGGTAAACCAGGAGGGGCCATCCCTTAAGAGAAAGAGAGGGGATGGTAAACCAGGAGGGGCTATTCCTTAAGAGAAAGAGACAGGATGGTAAATCAGGAGGAACCATCCCTTAGAAGAAAGAGATAGGATAGTAAACCAGGAGAGACCGTACCTCCCACAGCCCACTGGTAGCCGGTAGAAAAATAACTGAGACGGAACATCGTATGGCATGTAGCGAGTGTGCTACCACAGGAATTTTATGGGAAAGTTCAAATGGGAATATATTCTTCCTCTGCTGATGGTACGGGATTCTCTGTGGAGGCGAAAACCTGAAAACATAGAATCCTGTTAAAAAGCTGCAGGTTAATAAGAGTCCTAACGTATGTCTCCCTGAATAGGCTTATATACTGGAAACTGATGATACTGATAGAGTATTTACGTCGTCTTGATTGAACGTTATGACTGAGGAGCCGTTACGCTGGCAACGACTGGTGCCTGTTTATCCCGGTGCTCAGACAACTACTCCTGCTGAAGAGCCCTTTGGTCCACGTTAGCAGAGCGTCTCTAACCTTGAATCACTGTCTGATGTGACGGGATGAGGGAGGCGAAGAGATTGGGGAAAAGGGAGGGTTTTTAGGTATGGAGGTAGTGACACACACACACACACACACACACACACACACACACACACACACACACACACACACACGCACAGTGAAGCCTACGTGCAGGTGTTTGCTTGATGATGACAAGGTCAGTGGGGGAAGTGAATAGCGAGGAGGATTGCATCACCGTACAAGGGGACATTGACAAACACCAGAAGTTGGTCTGGTATGCGGTAGATTATCGAAAATTGACCCCAAGTAAATGAAAAAATGAATGGTCATCAGTGAAATAAGGCCTCGGAATGAATACCATGTGGCAGGCAGTGATCTGCAGGAATCTGTGTGTGTGTGTGTGTGTGTGTGTGTGTGTGTGGGAGAGGAACCTGACGTTTTCCTCAAACTATCGCCAGAGTCCCACTTTAGGAGAATAGTGAAGGAGACAAACTGTCTGTTTGCAAATATTCTTTTCCCTTCTCTTCACAACACCCCAATGCAACCCTGTAATGACGTGAAGATGGGCGTAACCTCCACTGTCATGGAAACCTCACATAATGTCACGTAATCTAGTTGTTTTATCCCCGCATCTTTCGAAGAACAGTTCACTTTCACTGTCTGCGTCATTGAACTGATGTAAAAAGTTAATGGTTGTGATCAGGTTTTGTGTGTGTGTGTGTGTGTGTGTGTGTGTGTGTGTGTGTGTGTGTGTGTGTGTGTGATTGCCTACGTGAGTGTGCTTAAGGTCATAAGCAAACATATTTGAATATCATGTATTTCATTGTAACCTTCTTGGTTTTCCTGTCTGGCCAGAAGAATCTTGGTGAACGATGGATGGAGACCTCCCTTCCCGTGCTTGGCCCACGCCTCCCGGATGTCCTCTCCCACGTGCCTCCCACCTGTTCTCTGGCACGTTCCTCCTTCCCTCTTCCACTCCCGCACCCATCCGTTACCCGACGTGTGTTCCTCCTCTCCCTTCTCACCTGTTACCTGACGCGTTCCACCTGTTTCAGCCACGGCCAAACTACTTAATTTGCTTCCCCGAGGCGGAGTGCCTGGTACCGGCCGGCCAGGCAGGGGTACTGATGCTCATACATACGCATTAGTGAAGGGGGGTGGGGGAAGAATACGCAGGGAAAGGGCATAAAGAGAGGGAAGAAGGGAGGGGAATGGAGCACTGGGTAACTGGGGGGAGGAGGGGACGAAGAGGAGGTTTCAGTTAACTTTCTGAACACGAAGATATGACTCCTGGTCATGATGACATGACAGTCTACCTGGATGTTAACGTTCAAGTCCATGGTCGTGCCTTTTTATACCCAAGCGTCGTACCGTCGTGCTCGAGGATAACACCGTGGTCCGTACCGTCGTGTTTCAGGGCCATACTGTGGTCTCAAAGGACCATAACTTCGTGCTTCAGGACTCTACTGTAGTCCCACAGGACCATAAGGTCGTGCGCTAGGGCCGTACCCTGGTTCCACAGGACCATAAAGTCATGTTCCAGGACCGTAACGTGGTCCCTCAGGACCATAAAGTCGTGTTTCAGGGCCCTACCGTGGTCCCCTAGGACCATACTGTCGTGCTTCGGAACTGGTGAAGGGTGAGGACAGATACATAACATCAGACGGGCGTCAGTCTCGTCTCCTCTCCTCACCTCGCTGCTCATGTCTTGTGTGTGTGTGTATCCATTGTCCCCTCGGGCTGGCTCCTGGCTCTCCTACCCTGCGTCTTCTAGTGGTACTGAGTGAACAGGTGTAGGGTTCTTAAGGGGAAGAGGGGATGTCTGTCTACCCATACCACTCACCTGACCCCACCAGAACACCTGTCTCTCTCAACTTCCTCTCTGATGATGTCACTCAACCACCTGGTTGGTTAGAATGGGTAGTTAGGCAATTCATGTCAGACTGCCGGGCTTCAAAAGAACCATTTGCTGTGTGATGATGATGATGCCCTCTAGCTCCATGCAGGAGTAGACAGAGGTGGAGAGACTTTTGTGGGAGTAGACAGAGGGGAGAGACTTTTGCAGGAGTAGACAGAGGTGGAGAGACTTTTGTGGGAGTAGACAGAGGGGAGAGACTTTTGCAGGAGTAGACAGAGGTGGAGAGACTTTTGTGGGAGTAGACAGAGATGGGGAGACTTTTGTGGGAGTAGACAGAGGGGAGAGACTTTTGCAGGAGTAGACAGAGGTGGAGAGACTTTTGTGGCAGAAGACAGAGGTGGAGAGACTTTTGTGGCAGAAGACAGAGGTGGAGAGACTTTTGTGGGAGTAGACAGAGGGGAGAGACTTTTGCAGGAGTAGACAGAGGTGGAGAGACTTTTGTGGCAGAAGACAGAGGTGGAGAGACTTTTGTGGCAGAAGACAGAGGTGGAGAGACTTTTGTGGCAGAAGACAGAGGTGGAGAGACTTTTGTGGCAGAAGACAGAGGTGGAGAGACTTTTGTGGGAGTAGACAGAGGGGAGAGACTTTTGCAGGAGTAGACAGAGGTGGAGAGACTTTTGTGGCAGAAGACAGAGGTGGAGAGACTTTTGTGGGAGTAGACAGAGGGGAGAGACTTTTGCAGGAGTAGACAGAGGTGGAGAGACTTTTGTGGGAGTAGACAGAGATGGGGAGACTTTTGTGGGAGTAGACAGAGGGGAGAGACTTTTGCAGGAGTAGACAGAGGTGGAGAGACTTTTGTGGGAGTAGACAGAGGGGAGAGACTTTTGCAGGAGTAGACAGAGGTGGAGAGACTTTTGTGGGAGTAGACAGAGGGGAGAGACTTTTGCAGGAGTAGACAGAGGTGGAGAGACTTTTGTGGCAGAAGACAGAGGTGGAGAGACTTTTGTGGCAGAAGACAGAGGTGGAGAGACTTTTGTGGGAGTAGACAGAGGGGAGAGACTTTTGCAGGAGTAGACAGAGGTGGAGAGACTTTTGTGGCAGAAGACAGAGGTGGAGAGACTTTTGTGGGAGTAGACAGAGGGGAGAGACTTTTGCAGGAGTAGACAGAGGTGGAGAGACTTTTGTGGGAGTAGACAGAGGGGAGAGACTTTTGCAGGAGTAGACAGAGGTGGAGAGACTTTTGTGGGAGTAGACAGAGGGGAGAGACTTTTGCAGGAGTAGACAGAGGTGGAGAGACTTTTGTGGGAGTAGACAGAGGGGAGAGACTTTTGCAGGAGTAGACAGAGGTGGAGAGACTTTTGTGGCAGAAGACAGAGGTGGAGAGACTTTTGTGGGAGTAGACAGAGGGGAGAGACTTTTGCAGGAGTAGACAGAGGTGGAGAGACTTTTGTGGGAGTAGACAGAGGGGAGAGACTTTTGCAGGAGTAGACAGAGGTGGAGAGACTTTTGTGGGAGTAGACAGAGGGGAGAGACTTTTGCAGGAGTAGACAGAGGTGGAGAGACTTTTGTGGGAGTAGACAGAGGGGAGAGACTTTTGCAGGAGTAGACAGAGGTGGAGAGACTTTTGTGGGAGTAGACAGAGGGGAGAGACTTTTGCAGGAGTAGACAGAGGTGGAGAGACTTTTGTGGGAGTAGACAGAGGGGAGAGACTTTTGCAGGAGTAGACAGAGGTGGAGAGACTTTTGTGGCAGAAGACAGAGGTGGAGAGACTTTTGTGGGAGTAGACAGAGGGGAGAGACTTTTGCAGGAGTAGACAGAGGTGGAGAGACTTTTGTGGCAGAAGACAGAGGTGGAGAGACTTTTGTGGGAGTAGACAGAGGGGAGAGACTTTTGCAGGAGTAGACAGAGGTGGAGAGACTTTTGTGGGAGTAGACAGAGGGGAGAGACTTTTGCAGGAGTAGACAGAGGTGGAGAGACTTTTGTGGGAGTAGACAGAGGGGAGAGACTTTTGCAGGAGTAGACAGAGGTGGAGAGACTTTTGTGGGAGTAGACAGAGGGGAGAGACTTTTGCAGGAGTAGACAGAGGTGGAGAGACTTTTGTGGCAGAAGACAGAGGTGGAGAGACTTTTGTGGGAGTAGACAGAGATGGGGAGACTTTTGTGGGAGTAGACAGAGGGGAGAGACTTTTGCAGGAGTAGACAGAGGTGGAGAGACTTTTGTGGGAGTAGACAGAGATGGGGAGACTTTTGTGGGAGTAGACAGAGGGGAGAGACTTTTGCAGGAGTAGACAGAGGTGGAGAGACTTTTGTGGGAGTAGACAGAGGGGAGAGACTTTTGCAGGAGTAGACAGAGGTGGAGAGACTTTTGTGGCAGAAGACAGAGGTGGAGAGACTTTTGTGGGAGTAGACAGAGGGGAGAGACTTTTGCAGGAGTAGACAGAGGTGGAGAGACTTTTGTGGGAGTAGACAGAGGGGAGAGACTTTTGCAGGAGTAGACAGAGGTGGAGAGACTTTTGTGGGAGTAGACAGAGGGGAGAGACTTTTGCAGGAGTAGACAGAGGTGGAGAGACTTTTGTGGGAGTAGACAGAGGGGAGAGACTTTTGCAGGAGTAGACAGAGGTGGAGAGACTTTTGTGGGAGTAGACAGAGGGGAGAGACTTTTGCAGGAGTAGACAGAGGTGGAGAGACTTTTGCAGGAGTAGACAGAGGTGGAGAGACTTTTGTGGCAGAAGACAGAGGTGGAGAGACTTTTGTGGGAGTAGACAGAGGGGAGAGACTTTTGCAGGAGTAGACAGAGGTGGAGAGACTTTTGTGGCAGAAGACAGAGGTGGAGAGACTTTTGTGGCAGAAGACAGAGGTGGAGAGACTTTTGTGGGAGTAGACAGAGGGGAGAGACTTTTGCAGGAGTAGACAGAGGTGGAGAGACTTTTGTGGGAGTAGACAGAGGGGAGAGACTTTTGCAGGAGTAGACAGAGGTGGAGAGACTTTTGTGGGAGTAGACAGAGATGGGGAGACTTTTGTGGGAGTAGACAGAGGGGAGAGACTTTTGCAGGAGTAGACAGAGGTGGAGAGACTTTTGTGGCAGAAGACAGAGGTGGAGAGACTTTTGTGGCAGAAGACAGAGGTGGAGAGACTTTTGTGGCAGAAGACAGAGGTGGAGAGACTTTTGTGGCAGAAGACAGAGGTGGAGAGACTTTTGTGGGAGTAGACAGAGGGGAGAGACTTTTGCAGGAGTAGACAGAGGTGGAGAGACTTTTGTGGGAGTAGACAGAGGGGAGAGACTTTTGCAGGAGTAGACAGAGGTGGAGAGACTTTTGTGGGAGTAGACAGAGGGGAGAGACTTTTGCAGGAGTAGACAGAGGTGGAGAGACTTTTGTGGCAGAAGACAGAGGTGGAGAGACTTTTGTGGGAGTAGACAGAGGGGAGAGACTTTTGCAGGAGTAGACAGAGGTGGAGAGACTTTTGTGGGAGTAGACAGAGGGGAGAGACTTTTGCAGGAGTAGACAGAGGTGGAGAGACTTTTGTGGGAGTAGACAGAGGGGAGAGACTTTTGCAGGAGTAGACAGAGGTGGAGAGACTTTTGTGGGAGTAGACAGAGGGGAGAGACTTTTGCAGGAGTAGACAGAGGTGGAGAGACTTTTGTGGCAGAAGACAGAGGTGGAGAGACTTTTGTGGCAGAAGACAGAGGTGGAGAGACTTTTGTGGGAGTAGACAGAGGGGAGAGACTTTTGCAGGAGTAGACAGAGGTGGAGAGACTTTTGTGGGAGTAGACAGAGGGGAGAGACTTTTGCAGGAGTAGACAGAGGTGGAGAGACTTTTGTGGGAGTAGACAGAGGGGAGAGACTTTTGCAGGAGTAGACAGAGGTGGAGAGACTTTTGTGGGAGTAGACAGAGGGGAGAGACTTTTGCAGGAGTAGACAGAGGTGGAGAGACTTTTGTGGCAGAAGACAGAGGTGGAGAGACTTTTGTGGGAGTAGACAGAGATGGGGAGACTTTTGTGGGAGTAGACAGAGGGGAGAGACTTTTGCAGGAGTAGACAGAGGTGGAGAGAGTATCGATTATATAGACGGAGTGGAGAGGCTGTCGAGCAAATAGACGGAATGAAGAAACTGTCGAGGGAATAGACAGTAAAAATAGGACCCAACACCTCGACTGTGTATGTAAGGACACCTTACCATAAGTATGCCTTCTGTGGGTGTTGGATGCTCATTTCTACCCCGCAGAGCTCATACTGTGGACGTGCAGTGTTAGGGGCTGATCAGCGAATGCAGAGAATGAGTACTGATGCGGCGGGGCAGAGACCTGGGGGGTATAAAAAGAGTAGATACACAGGAAGTAAACTGAAGGTGTTATAAAGAATGATATGTACTGTTAGAGATGGAGCGATCAAGGAAGATTACGGCTTGGTTGTTGGAAGGTTTAGGAAAGTGCGGATCATACAGCATCAGTGTTTGTTTGGTAAAAGGGAGATTTTTAGAGAGAGTCTGAGACACGGAGGTTGGCAGTTAAACACAATGAAGGATTTGACTGAAATGTGAAAGGCACCAAAATTAGAAAGATTACTGAGGCAGGAGGTTGATGAACTTTAAACATTATTTTTGGCTTGGAAGATCATACGCCACATGAAGAAGAAATGGAAAAGGAGGAAGGAGTGTTCATCATAAGATTACTGTAGGCTATTGAATTGCCATAGGCAAACTCTATGATGAAAGAGAGAATATTTGGTGAGACATCCAGTTATGGTTACTTTTCATATAGAGAGATCTAGCTAGTGGGTACTTAGGCAAGGTAAGAAACTGTAGGACGTGGTGGAATAGGATGGAGTGTAATAGGATATGACAGATCGAAAGAAGAGAGGGAGAAAGAGCCAAGAATACACTCAGAGGGCAAATGATGGGAGGAACCAAATGAGGCAAGAGGACGGAGTAACCCCACCAGCTCCGCAGAGAGGACGGGAGTGTTAGGAGATCGGAATGTCAGCCTAAATATAATGTACAGACATAGAAATGGATTAGTCGTTAATGGTAAAGAGCCGGTATTCAAGGATGGTA
This sequence comes from Panulirus ornatus, assembly GCF_036320965.1. NCBI lineage: Eukaryota > Metazoa > Arthropoda > Malacostraca > Decapoda > Palinuridae > Panulirus > Panulirus ornatus. Next base: position 36,387,935 of record NC_092238.1, on the reverse strand, counting down.
ATAGGGATATTGCTGGAGCTGTGGAAACAAAGCTTTCCAAAGAGATAGGATCTCACTTTCCCTGCTCGGAGGGATACATGATATTAAGGAGGGACGGAGAAGACAGAGGAAGAGGAGGAGGATTGACCCTCAAGATAAAGAGATAATTATAAGTTTCACAAAGGAGCGGAAGATAGTCCATTCAGACGGTATATAATGTGAAGAGTAACTGTAGGAAATAAGTACATAGTGATGCTGATATTGTATGATCCAAAAGATCTTCACGATCCAGAAAATTACACAGTAGTGAAAAGGAAGGAACAGTCGAAAGGGTACATGAAGCAGTAAAAACACGCACTTCTCAGACGTTGTAAAGTACTGATGATGGGAGAGTCCGTCCATAGAGAGAGAGAGAGAGAGAGAGAGAGAGAGAGAGAGAGAGAGAGAGAGAGAGAGATAGACTTGGGGGAACTGAAATTCTCATGGTGACAGGAAGTCAAGGAGACGCCAGAGCTTTGAGGGTATACAGGAAATATTCTTGATATTCCTTCAGTAGGAGCATACGCAGACATTGGGAATATCATGTATGATATACTAGTCGGAAGAAATGTGAGAATATCCTGTATGACATACCACTGAGAAAAAAACGTGAGAATATTCTTTATAATTTACCATTCAGAAAACAAGTTAGAATATCCTATATGATAAACCATTTGGATAAAAAGTGATCACGTAATACGAGAGTTTCATTGCGTACTGAGTGACAGTAATACTGGAAAAGAAATATACTCGTGGAAACTCCACAAAACGAAGCAATTTCCTTGGTAACATAGAGCGGGAAACGGAGTCTACTAACCAGGATCCGGGGCTATAGGAAAAGGTTAGAGGCCTTGAATCCATCTATGATAGAAGATGACCTGATCACAACCTTTAAATCTAGAAACTTATTGGATGACGCCAGCAGTAAACAGTTCTTCGAAAGATGCAAGAATAGAACAGCCAGAGGAAATAACATGAAATCAAGCAAGAAAAGTTGAGAAAGGACGTAAAGAAGTATTTGTCTGGTGTAGGAGGTGCGGTGAATGAACCGAGAACACGGTTAATGCAGCATTATATATATATATATATATATATATATATATATATATATATATATATATATATATATATATATATATATATATATAGGAAACTGTAATAAAAGAGAATCTTCAAGAGATTAGGCCAGCAAGTGTAAAACTCCCACCCTGCACAGTACAAATAGGTGATAAATACCCATGTACGTCCACACACACGTAGGTACACCCATACACACGTAGGTACATCTGTACACACCTAGGTACACCTACGCACACGCAGGTGCACTTACAAACATTCAGGTACACTACACACACGTAGGTACACCCAAACCCACACAAACCTAGGTACACCCACACACACACGCAGAGACGCCCATACACGTGCGGGTACACCCATATACACCCAGGTACACCCACACACACGCAGAGACACCCATACACACACGGGTACATTCACACACACACCCAAGTACCCCCAAACACACCCAGGTACACCCACACACACGCAGAGACACCCATACACACGCGTGTACACCCTCACACACCCAGGTACATCCACCTACACGTAATTATACCCACACACAGCCAGGTACACCCACACACACACAGGTACACCCATGCACACACGGGTACACCCCCACACACACACCCAGGTACACCCGCACACTTGCAAGTGCACCCATACACACGCGGGTACGCCCACACACACCCAGGTACACCCACCCACAGGTAGGTATACCTAAACACACCCAGGTACACCCATACACACCCAGGTACACCCACACACACCCAGGTACACCCACACACCCAGGTACACCCGTACACACGCAGGTACACCCTCACATACACAAGTACATCCAAATACACCCACGTACATCCAAACACACCCAGGTTCACCCACACACACCCAGGTATATCCACACACACCCAGGTACACCCCCCACACACACATACACACACACACCCACCCGGATACTCTCACACACACCCAGGTAGGTACACCCACACACACACACACACAAAAGCGCACACACATAGGTACACCCACACACACACACACATACCCAGGTACACCCTCACACACCCAGATACACCCATACACACCCAGGTATACCCAAACACACCCAGGTGCACCCACACACACACACACACACACACCAAAGTACATCCACCTACACGTAAGTATACACACACACACACACACCCAGGTACACCCACACACACCCAGATACACCCACACCCACACCCAGGTACACCCACACCCACACCCAGGTACACCCCAGCCGGCCAGGCCTCCCCGAGCGACCATAATTCTCGTTGATTTGTTTGACTCGGGCGCAACAAAGAGACGTGATTTGAATGGCTGAGGACGCTGGCCTCCTGGGTAATATAATGTGGGGTGGGGGGAGCCGCCCCTCCCTGTCACGCCCTTTGTTTTACTGGTAGGGGGAGAGGGCAGCGTAGGGGGGGGATGGTCTGAAGGGCACGGGTGGAGGGCGTAACAAGGGGGGAAGGTGAAGTATGAGGGAACTGATGGTAGATATCATGGAGTTGAGGGGAGAGAAGGGAAGTGTGGCGGTGCTGGGGTAGTAATGTACTACTGGAGGTGCGGGAGTGCGCGGGATCGGCAGATCACAGAGGACGTGATGGTCCCTGATGAGGTCAGTTACTGAGTTCCGAATCTACACGAGCAGAGACAAAGGTAGGGGAGCAGAATGCTCCTCCCTCATCCACCAGGCAGATTCAGACAGAGTAACCGGCAAGAGAAAAAAAAGAAAGAGGAGACCCATGTCGTACGTGGAGAGTAGAGTGTCAGGCCAATGCTATAGGAAAGTATAAGAATCCTATCCTATGTAAGTCTGATGCCGGAGCGGGACACTCCAGGGAGGAGGCTCAGACTTGTAAGAAGGCACAAAGTTGAAACTGCGTGTTAACTTGAAATTCAGATGTGTCTTCTATTCCCCCCCCCCCCCCCCCCCCCCCCCCCTCGACCAGGTTTGGTTACTGGTAATCGATGCCAGTGAAGTATTGGTCGAGTCCTGGTCTATAGGTAATTGTTTCCAGTAATGGTGAAACGGCCATTTATACCACAGTACTAAGCCTTGTCTTTTATGGCTAAGAAGCTTGGAGGTTGTTATTTAAGACGAGCAATGAAATGCGAGCGTCAGAAGTGAGGAGGAACACCTCGCCAGGAAAGTTGTACACATAGACACCAGTTGGTTGGTACGCGACCTGTGGGAAGTGCCTAGAATACGCCGGAAAACCAGTGTTGTTCGCGCGCTTTCAGAAACGCGAACAACAGAGGAACGGACTGGAACGTACCTCAGCCGAGATGAATGGTGTGCACTGGCGAGGCGCGATCACTGTGAGATAATGGTGTACCAGGAGGAAGGTGAACAGGGAGGTGAACAGCTGTTCTTTGTACTTGTTCTGGTTCTTTCTTTTTCTCCCATTTTCGTCGTAGATTAAGTTTGTTAACCATAATTGAGTAGTGTTTTCGAAGCGAGGTCAGACCAGGGCATTGCAAGGCATGTGTATTGCACCATTTCATCGTTTATATGTATGGTCAGGTACCTATCATTCTGTTTGCTTCTTCATATGAAGGTAGACATTGTCTGGCTTACTTAGGGACATTGGTAATTTTCGTTCTAATTTTTTTTTCTAACTGTATATCTCACAGTATGTTACTGAACATTTTATATCCATAACGTATTTCTTTCGTCAAAATGCATCCGTCTGCATTCATCTACGTGGAAATCCCATTTGCTTTCGTCTCCCACAACTCCATCAGTTTGTCCAAATCAGTCTTATTACCCCCCAGGCAGTAGCCTTTCTGTGACTAGGCTTCATTTCCTAATTTCAAGTCATTGGCAGTGTTTGAATTTCTGTTGGCGAGTCCTATCGCTGGTTCATTAGTATGGACGCTGAAAAAGTGTGGGACCGAGGAGTGAGCCTTGAGGTACTCCATTTGTTATACTGATCCAGCCGGGTCCTTCCCTTTGTGATTGATACCACTAGTGGTTTTCCGTCTGTGAACTACACTGCTGTCCATACCCAGATCCGATTTCGTATGACGTGGCTTTGTTGTTAATTCTTACATTTTTTATGTGGTCGTTTATCGATCTTTTTTTTTTTGGAAGTCTGAATGTATAACATCTAAGGGTACTTTGGAATCCCATTTGATATGTATTTTTTTTTCATACTATTCGCCATTTCCCGCGTTAGCGAGGTAGCGTTAAGAACAGAGGACTGAGCCTTTGAGGGAATATCCTCACTTGGCCTCCTTCTCTGTTCCTTCTTTTGGAAAATTAAAAACGAGAGGGGAGGATTTCCAGCCCCCCGCTCCCTTCCCTTTTAGTCGCCTTCTACGACACGCAGGGAATACGTGGGAAGTATACTTTCTCCCCTATCCCCAGGGATAATATATATATATATATATATATATATATATATATATATATATATATATATGTGTGTGTTTGTGTGTGTGTGTGTGTGTGTGTGTGTGTGTGTGTGTGTTTGTGACTTGATATTTCATTTTGATTCGTTAAACGTGATCAGGTATTACGAAGATCGTTGATGACCGGTTGTTACGTGACCATCTTTCAAAACACAGTTTATATTATCCTAAATTACTGTTTCGAACATGACTCATATGTGATGGAGCGGTAGTTTGTAGTGCATTCTTTCCCTTTATGTTAGATGAAACGACCACTAAATTCCCTAATCATGGCCTTTCATTAACGCTCTCTCTATATATCCTAAGCCAGGTACCCAATTTATCGTCCAACCTCTAGGAGAGGAAGGACAGCTAGGTTAACTACGGACCGACTGATTATCTAACGCCCGTCTTTAAAAACAGGGTTAAATTTGCGAAGTTCCAGTCATGCGAGACTACCCCTTTTCGCTGTGAAATACAGCGTATCTGAAGTTCTTATAGTTTCCTTCATGTTGTGAGAGGTCCTTCGTTATTTGATTCTCCTTTTCTTCCCACAATCATCTCGTAATCTTATGTCCACATTTGGGTCCTCTGGTTTGAAACCTGATTTAAACGATCTTCATTAAATGTCTATTACGAGTAATTGAATCATTAATTAGTCATCCATATCTCCCTCACCACCTCTCTTTTTCTGGGAAGGAGCGTAACGGAGGCGCTGTAATGGTGATGTGAGGAGGTTGGTGGAGGAGGAGGGATGTGATAGCGAGTGGAGGGAGGACCATGATGGGGGTATTTGTTTGAGGAGGAGGAGGAGGAGGAGGGGGTCGTGTGGGTGCTGGTGAAGGCGTGTCATGGGGAGGCGCCAGAGGCTGTCACAGGATACAGGGGATGATGGTGCACTGGGGTATCATGGAGTAAATGGGTATGGGGTGTCATGGTGACTACAAGGTCGATAATGGGTGAAGGGTGACGTGTGAGGAATTCGTCGAGGTGAGCCAAGGAAGGAAGGTAGGAAGGGGAGATGTGTGTGTGTGTGTGTGTGTGTGTGTGTGTGTGTGTGTGACCGGACTCCACCCGCACGTGGTAATAGAGTGTGGGGCAAAATCTCTTTCCACAAGGCTGCATCATCGTCGGGAGGAACATTATTGTCGAGGGCCTTCTCGTCGTAAAAGATCCCACCTTTACCTGCTTCTGCGTAAAGCGCAACCTCGAAAAGGGATCTTAGTGTTACATTGTAAATATATATATATATATATATATATATATATATATATATATATATATATATATATATATATATATATATATATATATACATGTTTTTATACTATTCGCCATTTCCCGCTTTAGCGAGGTAGCGTTAAGAACAGAGGACTGAGCGTTTGAGGGAAATCCTCACTTGGCCCCCTTCTCTGTTCCTTCTTCTGGAAAATTAAAAACGAGAGGGGAGGATTTCCAGCCCCCCCCCCCCCCCCCCCTTTAGTCGCCTTCTACGACACGCAGGGAACACGTGGGAAGTATTCTTTCTCCCCTGTCCCCAGATATATATATATATATATATATATATATATATATATATATATATATATATATATATATATATATATATATATATTTTCCCTTGGGATAGGGGACAAAGAGTGCTTCCCACGTATTCCCTGCGTGTCGTAAAAGGCGACTAAAAGGGGAGGGAGCGGGGGGCTGGAAATCCTCCCCTCTCGTTTTTTTTTTTTTAATTTTCCAAGAGAAGGAACAGAGAATTGGGCCAGGTGAGGGTATTCCCTCAAAGGCCCAGTCCTCTGTTCTTAACGCTACCTCGCTAATGCGGGAAATGGCGAACAGTTTGAAAGAAAGAAAATATATATATATATATATATATATATATATATATATATATATATATATATATATATATATATATATATATATATATATATATGTGAATAAGAGCAAGGTTATTAGGTACAGTAGGGTTGAGGGTCAAGTAAATTGGGAGGTGAGTTTGAATGGAGAAAAACTGGAGGAAGTGAAGTGTTTTATAGATATCTGGGAGTGGATCTGGCAGCGGATGGAACCATGGAAGCAGAAGTGGACCATAGGGTGGGGGAGGGGGCGAAAATTCTGGGAGCCTTGAAGAATGTGTGGAAGTCGAGAACATTATATCGGAAAGCAAAAATGGGTATGTTTGAAGGAATAGTGGTTCCAACAATGTTGTATGGTTGCGAGGCGTGGGCTATGGATAGAGTTGTGCGCAGGAGGATGGATGTGCTGGAAATGAGATGTCTGAGGACAATGTGTGGTGTGAGGTGGTTTGATCGAGTAAGTAACGTAAGGGTGAGAGAGATGTGTGGAAATAAAAAGAGCGCGGTTGAGAGAGCAGAAGAGGGTGTTTTGAAATGGTTTGGGCACATGGAGAGAATGAGTGAGGAAAGGTTGACCAAGAGGATATATGTGTCGGAGGTGGAGGGAACGAGGAGAAGAGGGAGACCAAATTGGAGGTGGAAAGATGGAGTGAAAAAGATTTTGTGTGATCGGGGCCTGAACTTGCAGGAGGGTGAAAGGAGGGCAAGGAATAGAGTGAATTGGAGCGAGGTGGTATACCGGGGTTGACGTGCTGTCAGTGGATTGAATCAAGACATGTGAAGCGTCTGGGGTAAACCATGGAAAGCTGTGTAGGTATGTATATTTGCGTGTGTGGACGTATGTATATACATGTGTATGGGGGGGGTTGGGCCATTTCTTTCGTCTGTTTCCTTGCGCTACCTCGCAAACGCGGGAGACAGCGACAAAGTATAAAAAAAAAAAAAAAAAAAATATATATATATATATATATATATATATATATATATATATAGCAATTGATATGATATAGTAAGGTATACGTCTATATACAATGGCATGAAGACCCCTATAGAACATACAAATATGTACGTGTTTCATCCAACCATCTCTCAGGACGTTTCACATGATAACATGAATACCTTGTAACACGACGCGTGATGAATGGCTTCCTTATGTGAACCTTCATGATCACATGTTGAACTCCTTGTGTCCGGATCAAACAGGATCCGCTTTATCCGGTACAGCGTCCGTCTCAGGAGGTTCCACTGTACCATATGGCTTACCGTACCTCTGTATCAGAGTGCCACTGTACCTGGAGTCCTACTGTCCGTAATACAGAAGAGCCATTATATCTAGATACTTCATGGTCGTCCTAAGGAAGTGGTGCTGTAGCCGGCATCTCAAAGTGTCCGGCTTAGGAGAAGGTGGCCCGTGTGAACATACTGGCTTTACCGTCCGTCTTGGGGAGGTGCCGCCGTACGCGTACCGGCCGTCTTAGGGAGGCGCCACTGTGACGAGGTGGTCGGGGTGGGCAACTTTACTGTGTAGGTTCATTAACACGGTGCTCGCCCTGGGAATAATAACATGTGATTTACGTCATAGAGGACGTCTGGTGAAGAGGGAGGGAGGGAGGGAAGGGAGGGAGGGAAGGGAGGGGAAGGGAGGGGAGAGGAATACTGGAAACTGCTCACGTGGGCCCCAGGGAGGGAGGGGCGGGGTTATGATGTGAGGAGAGCCCGATGAGGCAAGCGCCACCTCTGTATCCCGAGGGGAGGGAGGCGTGGTGAGGAGAGGAAGACAAGGTGAGGGGAGGAAGACAAGGTGAGGGGGGCGAGGGAGGAAGACAAGGTGAGGGGGGAGGGAGGAAGACAAGGTGAGGGGGGGGAGGTTGTTGAGGAGAGAAAGGGGGGAATAGGTGAGGAGAAGAGGGAAAGGTGAGGGATGGTTAGTGAGGGGATACATGCAAGGCGAGGGGAGTTTAGTGAGGAAAGAACGATGAAAGGAGGGAGGAGGTGAGGTTTAGTTAGTGAGGAGAAAGAAGTAAGGTAAGGGGTGGTTAGTGAGGGGAGGGAGGTAAGGTAAGGCGTGGTTAGTGAGGGGAGAGAGGTAAAGTAAAGGGGTGGTTAGTGAGGGGAGAAAGGTAAGTTGAGGGGTGCTTAGGGAGGGGAGAGATGCAAGGTGAGTTGTGGTTAGTGAAGGGTAGAGAGGTAAGATGAGGGTTGGATAGTGAAGGGAGAGAGGCAAGGTGAGGGGAGGTTAGCAAGGGGAGTGACGAGGTAAGAAGGAGAAAGGCGACGTGAGGGGTAGAGTAAGCCAGCAGGGTCAGACAGTCGTGTATGTGAGGGTCAGGCTACATGTGAGGGTCAGGCTACACCAGACCTGCTGACATCTGGTGGTAGTTTATTCCAATGGTTTACGTAACGACCATTAAAAAAAAAAAAACTTTTTACCCACATTAGTGTAACATCTTGTGGGAAAGGTAGGGGGTTAGTGTGGATGTTGTGGGTAGAGTAGGTAAGGGTGGTGGGTATGTGAGGGTGTGGGGAGGGGAGAGGTAAGAGTAGCGGGTAGGTGAGGGTAGGAAGGGTAGGTAAGAGAAATGGGTAGGTGGAAGTAGGGAGGGAGAGGTAAGAGTCGTAGGTAGGTGAGGGTAGGGAGGGAAGGTAAGAGTAGTGAGTAGATGAGGGTAGGGAGGGGAAGTTACAGTATGAGAGGGGAAAGTGAGGGGGAGGTAGATAAAAGGGGTAAAGTTGTCCCCTACGGCTGGTGTCCCCTGCTAACTTCTTAATCTACCTGTCTCTCTCGCCAACAGTTAACGAGGCTTGTGTCTCCCTCACCTGCCTGCCCTCCCGTGCCGTGGGTCAGCACCCGGCCCGCCCGTACCGGGGGTTCAGCGCCCGGCTCACCTGTACAGCGTATCGTGCAGGAGAAGCACAGGAATTGTAGATCTCCTCGTGTCATGACACCTTAGCTATATATCCTGATATTACTTGGGGTGTTACCTGACCCCGCCTGCCTCTGGCTACAGAAGGGCGCCATCAGCGTGGGGTGAGTCGTCGTCTGATGAGGAAAAGTGGGTGTCGCCTCGCTGAAGACCTTCTCGTTGTAGAGGAGTCCAGGCCATACTTTCCATGCTGCTGGAAGTCGCGCAGCCTAAAAGAGCTGCAGGAGGTTCCTGGAAAAGGGGGTTCCTGGATTGAAAGGGATCTAAGGACAATTATATGATAATTATGAGTAAGATAAGATTATTGTTTGGTGGTACGAGGGTAGCGGAGAGAGAGAGAGAGAGAGAGAGAGAGAGAGAGAGAGAGAGAGAGAGAGAGAGAGAGAGAGAGAGAGAGAGAGGTAAGTGTAGTGGCCAAACACAAGAGCCGTGAAGGCCAGCTCTCGTACTCCGTGCTTTGTAAACCATTCACGGGGTAACTTGTCTGTTTCGGGGCCTTAAGTGTTGCTCTTCACGGCGGATGCGTTTCAAGATATTGCACGAGGTTAGATAGTGTGGCTTGCCTTTCAATGCCAAGGTTTAGGGTGCTTACAGGCTAGTAATGCCTAGGTGATAATAGGCTTTGGAGATTTGTGAGTTTTCGTCAGTTACAGATCGTCACACATGCGTTCGTAAAGCACTGGTCAGATTCATCTAGAGATTTACTGAAAATTATATAGTCCTGTATTATATTCGGTTACAGAGAGAGAGAGAGAGAGAGAGAGAGAGAGAGAGAGAGAGAGAGAGAGAGAGAGAGAGAGAGAGAGAGAGAGCAAGCGGGGGTATCTTGGGCAATCCATGTAAATTAATAGAGTTAGGACAAGTTAAGGTTGGTGTCTGGCCGTGACCTGGGTTGCAGGTGTTCTGGGGAGGCTAGCGGGGGACTGGTGCGACCTGGGGTGGAGGTGAACTAGGGAGGTGGCTGAGGGCTGGCTGTGTGGTGTGACCTGGAGTGCAGGTGTGCTGGGGAGGATGGCCTGGGGACAGGTGTAACATAGGGTGCAAGACCAGAGCTAACCAATGTAATATAACGCCCAGGGTTAGCCTCCAACAGCCAGGATTCGAACCCAGGATCTTTTGCGTGGTTGTCGATAACGCTAACGGCTAGGCTGTGATCGTCCCTAATAGGGAAATGACTACTCGATTACAAGTAATCGAATACCCTTCGTCTCACATCCATGAGGAACGGGGTCTACACTGGTCAAATCCCATCAGGCTCACATTACCAGCAGCTAGCAGTTTACAGAACCTTGCTGTACAAACGCAGAACATGAATATAGTGCAAATGAACGCGCATTTTCATAGAACACACAATACCCTCCAACAGCTAGGATTCGAACCCAGTAAGGTTCTGCTAACTGCTGGTAATGTGAGCCTGATGGGATTTGAAAGGTTCCTTCTGTTTCTCTTGTCTGTCATAGCAGTAAGAAGCGCTTGTGAAAAGCCGAAACTCTATCGGATTTTCAAGGGAGCGCTGCGATCAGTAACAGGGAAGGGATAGACTCCTTTGAAGTGAGAAGGTCTTTGACGAAATCGTACACCTTTACGTCCACTGACGATGATACAAACACACCAAAGGTGACTTTACCCTGGCGCAACCACGTGCACGTGGAGTCACGTAAAGTCTGTATGTATAAGGTAAATGTGTAACATTGCCCACTTCTGAGGAAACTTATTCCCCCCCTCCACTGGCGGGGTTCGAACCTCCGTGCCGGTAGTCCGCCGAAAGGGGAGGCAGGAACAATAATGCAGTGTTTACACCTATCCTAGAATGGAGGTTGTTATGTATTTAGATGAATGTTGACGATGTTCTCGATAGTTGGGGATGAGGGCTGTCCATGTAGCGGTCTGTACCAGGTGGGATGGGTTCGATGTGGCTGTGGTGCCGGACTGCATCCCAGGGGCGGGGGATTTCAGATGGCAGGAGGTGACGGTGGCGGGGGACGGTCTTGGTCACATATTTGTGTGTGTGAACAAAAAACTGTTAGAAATTTACTTACGGTTTTAATGCATAGTTACGAATACGTTGCCATACGAAAGATGTGTTTGCATGTGTGAATTATTTTCCTGATGTATATGGGCGTTCGCACGTGCGTGCGTGTTGTGTATGTACGTGATCGTGTCCGCGTTATAAGCAAATGACTTGTTTATTTGTTTACCGCAGCGATTTCTCAGATTGTCGGGATAAAAGGATAACTGGATGTTACGTGAAGCGTAGAGTGTGCGTGATGGGGTCATGTGCATTGATCCTACACTCAGTAGTAATGCACCGCCCACAAAATGGCTCACTGTGGCATCAAAGGCGCTGAGTCAAACAGTTTTGGCGAACACAGAATTATACAGTATGTTATTATCTTCATTTTTCCCCCTAACACAAAGAAAAACATGGACATAGAGTCTTTTTTTTTGGTGATATTCAGGTTTATGCATTGTGTAAATTACTGTGCAATAACAGCTGGTGAAAACTGGTTACCTGAATTTATTTGCTGTTTAGTGATGCGGGTGGTGTGCGCTGGGCTGGACGGTCGCCAGGAGAACCTGGTGAACGTTTGGGCTCGTCCGTGTACATCCTGGGGAAGGAGATAGTGTCTTTGTCTCTTTATGGGTCGGTTTGTTGATGCTAGGCGGGGCGAGAGCTGGCTCCTCCTTGGCTATAGTAGGTTGAGGACCGCAGACGCCAAGGATGAGGTCGAGGTCAACCCCCTGTTAAGGAGGTGCTGATCTGTGGAGGAGGACCTGACCTGTGGAGAAGAGCTGACCTGTAGAGGAGGGGGCTGACCTGTGGTTGGAGCAGGGGCTGACCTGTGGAGGAGGAGCTGACCTGTGGATGGAGCAGGGGCTGACCTGTGGAGGAGGAGCTGACCTGTGGATGGAGCAGGGGCTGGCCTGTGGAGGAACTGACCTGTGGAGGAGGAGCTGACCTGTGGGTGGAGCAGGGGCTGACCTGTGGAGGAGGAGCTGACCTGTGGAGGAGGGGCTAACCTGTGGATGGAGCAGGGGCTGGCCTGTGGGGGAGGGGCTGACCTGCGGGGTGAGAGGTTGATATCCAGGGGGGGGTGTGGTCGAGGCCGACCCAGCCCGGCCGCCCAGATCCTAGCAGGGTTGTGACGGTGTGGGCGACCAGAGGGAGGTGACCTGTGCCCGTGTGTGGACGCTGGTGGAGAGAGAGAGAGAGAGAGAGAGAGAGAGAGAGAGAGAGAGAGAGAGAGAGAGAGAGAGAGAGAGAGAGAGAGATGGAGAGGAGAGTGGCTCACCTGGGCCCCGGGGGAGTCACCAGTGCCAGAGAGCCACATCCTTCCACTCTGTCGCTCGCCGGTGCCACTACCTGTGATATATGACTCCCTGTGCCGCAGGGCCTTCCCGACCCACCCTCTCCCCGCCAGGTAATCGACCTTACCTACGGGAGACACAGAGGCGAAGGCCAGCGCTGACTCTGGCCGGGGCTTGCGTACAACTGACCGGCTACCTGTGCTGCATTGTTATTCGGCCGGCGGCCCGGCCGGGAGTTCATGACGCCGCCGGGGCAGGTTTGGACCCTGTGGCAGGGGACGACAAGGGCGGAGGTGGCGGGCTCGGCGATGCCGGCTTAGGCTCCCGGGGTCGCGTGTAAAAACCGGGATGGTGGCCGTGCAATCAGTGCCGGGGTGACACTGGTAACAAGCTGTAGAGTCGTCACGACCCCCCCGGGACCACCGCCACCACTACCCACTACTCCCCCATCCCCACCAACACCCACTACTCCTCCTCCACCACCAACACTCACTGCCTCCCGCCTTCCTCCCTCCCTCACCACTACCCGCTGCCCAACCCCTCTCCCCCCAAAACCACGATCCGTCACCCCCTCCTACATCACTACCTCTCCCCATCATCTACCAACACCACCATTCCCCGTTGCCCCCTTCTCTGGTCACTACCACCACCACCACCCACTCCCACTCTCCCCCTACCACAACTGTACCACTGGCTCCCCCTCCATTACCATCGCCACCACCATCTGCTCTCCCTGCCCCAGCATCCACCATCACCCGATACCCCCTTCCCATGCCGCTACGACCACGCGCTACCACCTCTTCCTCAGACCACAACCACCCATTACCCCCTTCCCTTTTACCACTACCACCACTTTCTCCCCACTCCCCGGACGCTACCACCCATTACCTCCTCCCTCTGCCACAACCACCACCAACATTTGCCACCCCTCCCTCCTACAATCACCTGCTACCTCCTTCCCCATTCCCTCATATTTCCATCCTTCCGTACTCCTCGTCCCTCCTTCCCTCCCTCTACCTTTCTGACCTCTCACCCACCAGTCCTTTCTTCTCTACCCTCCACCCTCCTCTCCCTCCCTTTCTTCCCCTTCCTTCTCTCTCACCCATCACTCTATTCTGTACCCGCCTCCCTCATTCCCCCTTCCTTATCTCTCACCCACCACTCCTTCGATCTTTACCCTCCCCCTTCCACTCTCCCCCTCTCCTGACCTTCCTTCTGTACCCTTCCTTTCTCCCTCCTTACCCACCATTGACTCTCCTACCTTCCCTCCATTACAACATCATCCACCAAGTCCCTCATCTGATCCCCATCCTCACCCCTCACCAAATGTTCTCTCTCCTCACACCTTTCCCTCCTTGCTTTCCTTCCATCATCCGGCAATTCCCTCCCGTCTTATCCTCCCTCCCTCACCTCCAGGGCTCTTCCGTCCACACCCCCGAGGGTACAAACCTCAGACGGTATATTGCCTGGTCCTCAGCTACGATGGTACGAATCTTGAAGAGCACGACCGTCCGATCCATAAGTATGATGACCTGAATTTTGACCTGACTCCTAAGGGTCAGGTCAAAGGCCACGCCGTCACCAGGTATCATACCTCAGATTCGAAATGTCGTACACACGAGAGGTACGATCGCCCTCAAGGATCATACCGTCGGCCCTCTTGCTCAAGGATCGTGCCGTCGTACTCAAGGGTCGTGACGTCCTCCTAGTCAGGGATCGTACTGTCGTATTCAAGGATCGTACCATCGTACTCAGTGATCGTACCGTCCTACTCAAGGATCGTACCGTCCTACTCAAGGATCGTACCTTCTTACTCAAGGATTGTACCGTCCTACTCAAGGATTGTACCGTCCTACTCAGGGATCGTACCGTCCTACCCAGCGATCGTACGGTCTTACTCAAGGATCGTTCCGTCCTACTCAAGGATCGTACCGTCCTATTCAAGGATCGTACCGTCCTACTCAAAGATCGTACCGTCGTACTCAAGGATCGTATCGTCTTGCTCGAGGATCATACAGTCGTACTCGAGAATCGTGCCATCGTGTTCGAGGGTTTAATTCTCAGTCTTATGTCAATGACGTCATAATTTCGTTCGTGTAAGATTTAGCGTGGACGATGACGTCAGAAAACGGGATAATCCGGTTTAAAGTTCAGAATTTTATGCCATAAACCTTGATTGGTTTTGACGTTTGTCATTTGGGAGTGGAGGGTGCTGGCGGGGGAGGAGAGGAGGGGAAGAGTCATGGCTCCATCCCCGGCTGGTGACGGTGTTTTGGTGATCACCAAGATTGTGCGGACGCGTGGTGGTGCTGCGCCAAATGTGGTGGTGTGGAGTGGTGGTGCTGGTGGTTGGAGAGCCACGGTGGTGGTGATGATGGTTGGTGGTGGTGAGGTGGTGATGATGGTTAGTGATGGTGAGGATGGTGACTGTTGTGTGGTGGTGAGGACGGTGACTTGGTGAGATGCATCATCATCATCATCACTACGACAATAGTGATGATGTGAGGGGGTGTGTGTACTGACGCCAGTGATGATAATGAAGTGCGTGGTGATGATGATGTTGATGATGATGACAGTGATGGTGACTGGTGGTCCTGCTGAAGATGGTGATGGTTTGTGCGGACGATAGTGTTCGCCGTCCGTCTCATTAGCAGTGATGTAGTGTAGTGAATGAGTGATTTTGTCAGAATGATTGATGGAAATGATGAATTAGTTGACTAGGGTGATGAGGCTAGTGCCCAGTTAGGGAGAAAACGGGGAGGGGATCAAGTTGGTATTATATATATATATATATATATATATATATATATATATATATATATATATATATATATATATATATATATATATACACATCCAGTCATCCTTACGTACATACATACATACATACACACATACATACATACCAATGATGGCACTATAATTCAGAGAGCTATGTTACAGGGAATGTGTCCACCATGGAAGAGAGAGGAGTAAGGGGTGACTTGATTATAACCTTCAAGACTCTAAACCAGCTTGAGGACGTGAGCAGAGCAGTTCTTCGAAAGATGCCGAGACTGAATAACCATAACATGGATCTGATCAGGAGACTTGAGAGCAAAGACGTAAGGAAGTACTTTTACATCACGAGAGTATTGGAGGATGGGAATAGACTGAGTGATGAAGCCGTGAATGTAAACAGTATACAAAAATTTCAAAAGTTATCTGATAATCGAGAGAGTCCAAGAGATGTGGTCTCCACAAGCGTAGATCTCCCTTCCCTTGCTGTGCGAATAGCTAACTTCGTAAATACATATATACATGCATACATATATACACACATATACATATATATACACACACAGCCATATATATCTCCGATGTTTATACAGAGGTAACATCAAAGGTACACACACACTCGGTCTCCCTGCTTCTCTATGATTAGCCAATACCTTCAGGGCCGCTTCTTACACCCTCTGGGACCTGCCGCTTGCCGGCAACGAGGTCTATAGGTGGTGGTGCCTCCCCACTTCCAGCTGACCCCACTTCCAGCTGACCCCACTTCCAGCTGACCCCACTTCCAGCTGACCCCACTTACATCATGATTTCTGATGTAATCCCCCCTCCTACCCCCACCTACACGTACACAGTGACCTCTGGTGTCATCTTCATGTACACCGTGACCTCTGATGTCACCCTGTGTAGAGTGACGTGTGCGATGGAGTGTGGAGTGTGACAGCCACGTACAGTTTATGTAGAGTGTCGCGTGCGATGGAGTGTGGAGTGTGACAGCCACGTACAGTTGCTGGTATAAACGTCCTCCCCATGTATGCCAGAGTTCAGAAGTCTTGCCTAAACCTAAACCTAAATGTACATTACACAGCAAGTAGTGTCAACCCCCATGTACGTCCACGTACAGTTACTGGTACTTGTGCCAGGTCCAAGTGGTTGAAGGGCACTTTCGATGGTGACCAAACGGACAGACTTTGGGAGGGGTGTGTTGTAGGGTTCTTGAAAGTACAGTGAACAAGGGAAAGGAAGGAAAAGAAGGAGGATATTAGAACCCAGGAGTTTCAGGGTCAAACTCTCAATATACAGTTCCTTCTGGGTCGTACATCGACTACCAGAGTCGTGTGGTATACCTTCCAGGCAACATGGCGCTTCGAGTATCACCACTACTGAAGTCGAAGCTCCTAGTTCGACTTCGACTCCAGGTGGGATAGCCACAGCGAGGCGGAGTCGCTACAACAGGCGAATCGTAGCTGGTGAAAGGTCAGCAGATTGTGTAGGTCCCCTAGGAAGGCTTGTGTGCTGAGAGTGTCGGGTGTAAGAGTAAGGTGTACTAGGAAGTTAGGAGGTGTAGAATTAAGGTGCTGTAGCGACGTAGAGGTGCAAGTGTATTGAAATATAGACAAGGATGTGTACTTTAGCATAGATGTGGCATAGAGGAATATGGAGGGTAGGAATACGAAGGGAAGGTGCTGGAGTGTAGATTATGAGGATTTGGAGACTTCTCGATCCAAGACAAGGGGTGTTATGTCGGCTAACTTGGAGTTACAGATCGTGAACCTGACCAGCCAGTCATCTTAGCAGGTTGACCCTCCGCTCGTCTCCTCGCAAGGAGGGTCGTGTCTTGCTTGAGAAATCCTCACAGCGCCTCAAGTGTTTTCAATCCTATATTCCACACGGGGTTGTTCAATCCTTGAATATATAATCAACTGAAGAAAATGGTTCATATCTCTTATAGAATTGGTATTTTGGGATTTATTGGCCAGAAAATTTAATTCTGGAACTAATTTACTGTAAGTATTCTTTGTTGACAGTGTATCGAAAGCTACAGGGACTGCAATAGTTGAGGAGGAGAAGTGGTCAAGATTATGCAAGGGATCCTTTTTGTATGTTACAGTGTTATTGATTAATGTTTTTATTCATTGGCGTATATACTGGCAGAGGGAAGACCCTATTGTTGTACCAGACGTGGTGTTGCTATATCACTGAGTTGTTCTATACCAGACCTGGTGTTTGTATATCACTGAGTTGTTCTATACCAGACCTGGTGTTTGTATATCACTGAGTTGTTCTATACCAGACCTGGTGTTTGTATATCACTGAGTTGTTCTATACCAGACCTGGTGTTTGTATATCACTGAGTTGTTCTATACCAGACCTGGTGTTTGTATATCACTGAGTTGTTCTATACCAGATCTGGTGTTTGTATATCACTGAGTTGTTCTATACCAGACCTGGTGTTTGTATATCACTGAGTTGTTCTATACCAGACCTGGTGTTTGTATATCACTGAGTTGTTCTATACCAGACCTGGTGTTTCTATATCACTTTGTTCTATACCAGACCTGGTGTTTGTATATCACTGAGTTGTTCTATACCAGACCTGGTGTTTGTATATCACTGAGTTGTTCTATACCAGACCTGGTGTTTGTATATCACTGAGTTGTTCTATACCAGACCTGGTGTTTGTATATCACTGAGTTGTTCTATACCAGACCTGGTGTATCTATATCACTGTTGTTCTATACTAGACCTGGTGTTTCTATATCACTAAGTTTTTCTATAGCAGACCTGGTGTTTCTATATCACTGAGCCGTCGTGCTCAAGTATCACCGTCGTGTTCAAGGGTCGTGCCGTCGTGCTCAAGTATCACCGTCGTGCTCAAGGATCGAACCTTCGTGCTCAAGGAATGAACCGTCGTGCTCAAGCGTGGAGCCGTCGTGTTCAAGGGTCGTGCCGTCGTGCTCAAGTATCACCGTCGTGTTCAAGGGTCGCACCTTCGTGCTCAAGGAATGAACCGTCGTGCTCAAGCGTGGAGCCGTCGTGTTCAAGGGTCGTGCCGTCGTGCTCAAGGGTTGAACCGTCGTGCTCAAGGGTCGACCCGTCGTGCTCAAGTATCACCGTCGTGTTCAAGGGTCGTGCCGTCGTGCTCAAGTATCACCGTCGTGCTCAAGGGTCGAGCCGTCGTGTTCAAGGGTCGCACCTTCGTGCTCAAGGAATGAACCGTCGTGCTCAAGGGTCGAGCCGTCGTGTTCAAGGGTCGTGCCGTCGTGCTCAAGTATCACCGTCGTGTTCAAGGGTCGCACCTTCGTGCTCAAGGAATGAACCGTCGTGCTCAAGGATCGAACCTTCGTGCTCAAGGAATGAACCGTCGTGCTCAAGGGTCGACCCGTCGTGCTCAAGTATCACCGTCGTGCTCAAGGGTCGACCCGTCGTGCTCAAGTATCACCGTCGTGTTCAAGGGTCGTGCCGTCGTGCTCAAGTATCACCGTCGTGCTCAAGGGTCGACCCGTCGTGCTCAAGGGTCGACCCGTCGTGCTCAAGGGTCGACCCGTCGTGCTCAAGGGTCGACCCGTCGTGCTCAAGGATCGAACCTTCGTGCTCAAGGAATGAACCGTCGTGCTCAAGGATCGAACCTTCGTGCTCAAGGAATGAACCGTCGTGCTCAAGGGTCGACCCGTCGTGCTCAAGGATCGAACCTTCGTGCTCAAGGAATGAACCGTCGTGCTCAAGGGTCGACCCGTCGTGCTCAAGGATCGAACCTTCGTGCTCAAGGAATGAACCGTCGTGCTCAAGGATCGAACCTTCGTGCTCAAGGAATGAACCGTCGTGCTCAAGGGTTGAACCGTCGTGCTCAAGGATCGAACCTTCGTGCTCAAGGAATGAACCGTCGTGCTCAAGGATCGAACCTTCGTGCTCAAGGAATGAACCGTCGTGCTCAAGGGTTGAACCGTCGTGCTCAAGGGTCGACCCGTCGTGCTCAAGGGTCGACCCGTCGTGCTCAAGGGTCGAGCCGTCGTGTTCAAGGGTCGTGCCGTCGTGCTCAAGTATCACCGTCGTGCTCAAGCGTGGAGCCGTCGTGTTCAAGGGTCGTGCCGTCGTGCTCAAGTATCACCGTCGTGTTCAAGGGTGGTACCGTCGTGCTCAAGGATCGAACCTTCGTGCTCAAGGAATGAACCGTCGTGCTCAAGGGTCGACCCGTCGTGCTCAAGGATCGAACCTTCGTGCTCAAGGAATGAACCGTCGTGCTCAAGGGTTGAACCGTCGTGCTCAAGGATCGAACCTTCGTGCTCAAGGAATGAACCGTCGTGCTCAAGGATCGAACCTTCGTGCTCAAGGAATGAACCGTCGTGCTCAAGCGTGGAGCCGTCGTGTTCAAGGGTCGTGCCGTCGTGCTCAAGTATCACCGTCGTGCTCAAGGATCGAACCTTCGTGCTCAAGGAATGAACCGTCGTGCTCAAGCGTGGAGCCGTCGTGTTCAAGGGTCGTGCCGTCGTGCTCAAGTATCACCGTCGTGTTCAAGGGTCGTGCCGTCGTGCTCAAGTATCACCGTCGTGTTCAAGGGTCGTGCCGTCGTGCTCAAGTATCACCGTCGTGTTCAAGGGTCGTGCCGTCGTGCTCAAGTATCACCGTCGTGCTCAAGGGTCGACCCGTCGTGCTCAAGTATCACCGTCGTGCTCAAGGGTCGACCCGTCGTGCTCAAGTATCACCGTCGTGTTCAAGGGTCGTGCCGTCGTGCTCAAGTATCACCGTCGTGTTCAAGGGTCGTGCCGTCGTGCTCAAGTATCACCGTCGTGCTCAAGGATCGAACCTTCGTGCTCAAGGAATGAACCGTCGTGCTCAAGGGTCGACCCGTCGTGCTCAAGTATCACCGTCGTGTTCAAGGGTCGTGCCGTCGTGCTCAAGTATCACCGTCGTGCTCAAGGGTCGACCCGTCGTGCTCAAGTATCACCGTCGTGTTCAAGGGTCGTGCCGTCGTGCTCAAGTATCACCGTCGTGCTCAAGGGTTGAACCGTCGTGCTCAAGGGTCGACCCGTCGTGCTCAAGTATCACCGTCGTGTTCAAGGGTCGCACCTTCGTGCTCAAGGAATGAACCGTCGTGCTCAAGGATCGAACCTTCGTGCTCAAGGAATGAACCGTCGTGCTCAAGGGTTGAACCGTCGTGCTCAAGGGTCGACCCGTCGTGCTCAAGGGTCGAGCCGTCGTGTTCAAGGGTCGTGCCGTCGTGCTCAAGGGTTGAACCGTCGTGCTCAAGGATCGAACCTTCGTGCTCAAGGAATGAACCGTCGTGCTCAAGGATCGAACCTTCGTGCTCAAGGAATGAACCGTCGTGCTCAAGGATCGAACCTTCGTGCTCAAGGAATGAACCGTCGTGCTCAAGGGTTGAACCGTCGTGCTCAAGCGTGGAGCCGTCGTGTTCAAGGGTCGTGCCGTCGTGCTCAAGGGTTGAACCGTCGTGCTCAAGGGTCGAGCCGTCGTGTTCAAGGGTCGTGCCGTCGTGCTCAAGGATCGAACCTTCGTGCTCAAGGAATGAACCGTCGTGCTCAAGGATCGAACCTTCGTGCTCAAGGAATGAACCGTCGTGCTCAAGGGTTGAACCGTCGTGCTCAAGGGTTGAACCGTCGTGCTCAAGGGTCGAGCCGTCGTGTTCAAGGGTCGTGCCGTCGTGCTCAAGTATCACCGTCGTGTTCAAGGGTGGTACCGTCGTGCTCAAGTATCACCGTCGTGTTCAAGGGTCGTGCCGTCGTGCTCAAGTATCACCGTCGTGCTCAAGGGTCGACCCGTCGTGCTCAAGTATCACCGTCGTGTTCAAGGGTCGTGCCGTCGTGCTCAAGTATCACCGTCGTGCTCAAGGATCGAACCTTCGTGCTCAAGGAATGAACCGTCGTGCTCAAGGGTCGAGCCGTCGTGTTCAAGGGTCGTGCCGTCGTGCTCAAGGGTTGAACCGTCGTGCTCAAGCGTGGAGCCGTCGTGTTCAAGGGTCGTGCCGTCGTGCTCAAGGGTCGACCCGTCGTGCTCAAGGATCGAACCTTCGTGCTCAAGGAATGAACCGTCGTGCTCAAGGGTTGAACCGTCGTATCGAACCTTCGTGCTCAAGCGTCGAACCGTCGTGTGCAGACGTCGTACCGTCGTGAGCAGACGTCGTACCGTCGTGTTTAAGGCTCGCACCGTCGTCGTCAAAGCTCGTGCCGATGTGTTCACGTATCGTACCGTCGTACTCAAGGGTCTGCCCGTCGTGCTCAAGGGTCGACCCGTCGTGCTCAAGGGTCGACCCGTCGTGCTCAAGGAGTTAAAGAATTTTCGTCTTCGAAGTACCCTCAGCTTTGGTGTCTTTACCCCGACAGTTTCTGCTGCTCTGATCACGTGGGCTGTTTGAGGCCGCGGCCCGCAGAACCAAGCTGGTATCAGCTGCTTATTGCACTGTTGCTTATTACACGATTGATCGTTACGCTGCACTGCATATTGCACTGTATTGCTGATTACTGTGTGATAACAGTGACTCCACTCTTTGAGCTAGTGTTTATTGATCTGTATACCTTGTTAGGACGTATCATGTATCGTCCTCTTCTGCTTATTGTAGTGTGTTCGTCTTTGTGTTTCCGTATTTCTTTATACACTGCATTTCTCATTCTATCATATTGCTTGTCGTCCTGCACAGTGTATTGTGATTTTTTTGTGCTTAATACAGTGTACTGGTTACTGACATTTTCGTTTGGCAGTACAGTATATCCTGTTACTCTGTATTACGTATCATCTTGTATTGCTGATTGTGTCTGTTGTGTTTAATGCTACCTAGTGCACCGTATTGCGTATTACATCATTACTGATCATGTTTCTTATTACGCTTCTATTATCGACGATGTATTGATAATTATTTTCTATTAGACATTATACTATACTGATTGTTGTTACTTTATTTCATATTACGCATTTTTTTTTTTATTCATATCTAGTCATTATCAGGTAATGATTACTCTCGTTCCTTATACATTGTATTGATTATTACGAATTACACTGTGTGGTTCATGCTGGTCCCAGACCGAGCTGCTGGGGTAGATACAAGCCTTTAAAGCCGAGAAGAGTTAAACTTACCCCCAGGGACAGATCTGTCATGTGGGTGTCTATTTGGCTTATGTCATTAACATCATATCCACTTGAGACCAGCTACTTGATATTTAAGTAACGATTGGTCTTACTTATATTTTAAGTGCTTCCGCTCTGGTAAGAACGATTTTAAGACACAATTTAATCCTCCTTCGAAATCTTGCGAGCAGAAGGGAGATTCCCAGAACCTATAGTGTTCCCGCCGTAACATTTACAGCCACTGCTTGTGAGTATCGTCCGTGGGAACTGGGCAGTTGAGTCGTTAGCGACGGCCACACTTACTGAGATTAGTAGAGGTTGGGGCGCGGGCTGGAGGCGCAGAACTTGAGGTGAAAATTGCACGACGGGAAAATGGCATTTCCATGTCTTGAAGCAGGCTGAAGGAGGTCTTAAGAGATGGCGTGAGGGAAAGTGAGGGTTCCTTGAGGGAAGGTATGATGGACCCCTCTTCAGCGGTAAGGGTATGCGAGGGGACACATGAAGATGTATTAGGCAGGATACATTCCATACACTCCCTCAACTTGTCGACTCAATTATTCCGTCGGAGAAACGAAGGAAAAAATGGAATACCCAAATCTCCTTCGCGAGGTGTGAGGGGGAAAGTGGAGCATTAAACAGGGGAAGTGTTTTACACCGTCGAACACCAGAGGGGAAGGAGGACACACTCTTCAAGGTGATGGCATATACTTGCTGACCTCGTCTGCTGATAGTCTGTAGCCTGTATAAGTGTCTGTGGTCTGCTATTGATGTCTGTACGTGTGTGCGTGTGTGTGTGTATGTGTCTGTCTGTAAGGCTGGTTGGTACCCTGGTGCCTTCGTGATTTGAGCTAGGGCTGACGGCAAGAGGTAAGCTGGAGGGCTGGTGCAAAAGTTAAATGTTAAAAGATATTCCATTATATTTTCGTCATCACAATGTGATAGAAAACGTTATGGGTCGCTGGGTCATTACAGATATGAAAAAGAAAAAGATGATATTTGATATAGTGAGTCTGAAGAGGGTCAACACAAGTTGTGTGACTGGATCGGCTGGCTTGATGCTCAAGGCGATTCACCAGGTACTCAGGCCCACGGGTTCGAGTCTCGCATCGAACTAGATATTCAGGGACAGGATTGTGGGTAACCTGCTGGAGTTAAACAGCACTGACACACACACATTTCCCATAAGTAAACAATACTTTCTGAATTCGTTAAATGTCTTCATGATATTTATTTGCCAATGATCTTGAAAATTTCGTCAGATTATGTATATATATATATATATATATATATATATATATATATATATATATATATATATATATATATATATATATATATATTATCCCTGGGGATAGGGGTTTAAGAATACTTCCCACGTATTCCCTGCGTGTCGTAGAAGGCGACTAAAAGGGGAGGGAGCGGGGGGTTGGAATTCCTCCCCTCTCGTTTTTTTTAATTTTCCAAATGAAGGAACAGAGAAGGGGCCAGGTGAGGATATTCCCTCAAAGGCCCAGTCCTCTGTTCTTAACGCTACCTCGCTAACGCGGGAAATGGCGAATAGTATGAAAGAAAAAGATATATATATATATATATTCCTATGAGTCCACGGGGGAAATGAAACACGATAAGTTCCCAAGTGCACTTTCGTGTAATAATCACATCATCAGGGGAGACACAAGAGAGAAATATAAGTCAGTTGATATACATCGTAGGTAGGTAGGTAGTCCTCAGGGGTGACTTACTCCACCTGTTGTGAGTGTAAACAAACCCACAGCTGCTAGTGTGAGGTTGTAGATCTGTTAGTCTTACATGATAAGTTAAATGATCGTTACGAAATACTTCACACCGCGGGATGGTTCGTTCAAACGCTTGGCGCAAGATGGTAGGGGAGGGACTCTGTACCTGGTGAAGAAAACGGGAGCCAGCTGACCTCTTGCATATCACACACACACACATGACTGTTGACTGACGTGGCTCTACAGTTAGACAGTCTCTGTTCATATTATACATCTCGTTTGGGCAAGGTATTCAGGATAAGAATTTCGCGCGGCTGAGTACCGCTTTTCCCCCCCATTTTTTTTTTGAAATGTTGAGGTTCATTTGAATACAACACAAATGATATTCATCATTTACAGTGGAGAAGGTTGAGCGTGCTGGAGACACAACCTCCCCCGGCCAACACTGCTCATGGCCTCGTGTGTTGAGCTGTGTGAAACTCGCCTTTGTCAGATGGCGTCGCTTGGCACCTTCCTGCCCCCGAGCCTGCAATGTGTAAGCCGGCCTGACACTGGCATTAAGTTTAAGGGATGATAAAGCCTTTATATTAGTGCTCACATGCAAGACTATCTACCATAAAGGGAGGGGGTAAAAAAAAAACTTTGAGAATAATTTTCTACCTCTCTTTTTAACTATCCAGATACACGTCAGGATCCATCATGTCTGTCATGGCCAGGAAGGGTGTGTTAGCAGGCGTCAGGGATTATGACTCTGGGGTTTAGGGACGCTGTGGCTTAGCATGGACTGCCCTTCCAGGCCACACGGCTCAACTTGGGCAGGAAAGTTGACGAGATAGCAGACAAGTTTAAAGCGAATCGAGGCCGTAGTTGTCAAAAATGCACACGGCCAGATTTAAAGTTTTTGGGGGAATTGATAAGCGGATGATATTTGGGCTGGCTGGCTGGCTGGTTGGCTGGCTGGCTGGCTGGATGGTTGAAGGATTTGTTGAAATAAACTAATTGGTCGATCTGTATAGCTTCATCCCTACCCGTCCCAACCCTTCCCGTGAACCCGGGGCACTGTACTCTCTCTCTCTCTCTCTCTCTCTCTCTCTCTCTCTCTCTCTCTCTCTCTCTCTCTCTCTCTCTCTCTCTCTCAGGTGTGCGCAGGTACAGGCACCCGATGGCTCGGCTCTGGGTTAAGGCGACACGGGTGCCTGACATGGAGGCCTCTTTCCCCCAACAGACGTCCGCTCCTCTTCACCCTCCCATCTCCACTCCCTCACCCTCCTGTCCTCTACTCCCTTTTTCAAGTCTGATCTCCCCAGACCTTTTTTTTTTTTTTTATACCCCGATCCTCCCTCCCTCTGTGACTTGTACCTCCCCAATACCCCCTTGTCTTCTGGTTTAACTTGTACCTGCCTGGTTCGTCTCCGGCCAGATTTGAATTTGTAAATCTCTTCTACTTCCTTTAATCGTGTTTTAACTGGGATCTCCAGACTTCTCCTCTCCCCTGATTCATTCTCCCTTGTTCACACGTGCTCGGCATTTCCTCCACTCTCCCTCACTTAACGCAGATGTGTTGTTTTTTTCTCTCTCTCCTTCTCTGAGACGGTGTAGCCCAATTCTTGGACATAGTCTTTCACTCTGAGACTGCTCCACCCTAGTGCTGAGAAGTCTTACTCTCAGATGTCGTCTTACTCTTCCGTATTTACTCTTACTCTTGAAGTAGCGAAGCCTTACTCTTGGTTATCCCTGACTCTTAACCATTTTGTTTTCTTCTGATGTGTTGTTATTGCCAGTGTTTCAGCCAACGTGACTGCCTCTCCTTCCTCTCACGTGTCGTTGCACTGGTCAGAGACTGCCTCTCCTGCCTCTCACGTTTTTTTGCATTGGTCAGTGACTGCCTCTCCTGCCTCTCACGTGTTGTTGCACTGGTCAGTGACTGCCTCTCCTGCCTCTCACGTGTTGTTGCACTGGTCAGTAACTGCCTCTCCTGCCTCTCACGTGTTGTTGCATTGGTCAGTGACTGCCTCTCCTGCCTCTCACGTGTTGTTGCACTGGTCAGTGTTTCGCCCGACGTGGCTGCCTCCCCCTGCCATCCTCACACGTGTATGACGTGGTCTGCTGTACACTCCGCCGGTCACGCCTCCTCCCAGGTGTTCCTCTCTGCTCCCGTGAGAGTTTCGTCCAGGTCACGAACGCATGTAACTGTCCCTCGTCCTGTAGATTAGCCACTTTCCTTCAACTGGATATTGTTATCATATGTCTATAGTTCTCCCATTCTTCATTTTCCTTTTCGTATATTCAGTCTCTTCAACCCCCGTTTTTCCTCAGAAGAGTTGCATGGTAACTATGAAGAAAAACCTGAGTTTACGAACAGGAAAGACTCAAAAAGAATATCAGCTTAAGTTGGGGGAATTGAATACGTGGACTATCACGAAATGATCGAGGAGGATGGAGCTGTACAGCTTAAGGAGGAGAAAGTGTTCTGATAATTCGTGTAAAAGCAACCAACTGAAATGATTCAAGAAAACTCTTTGAGTCAACATTTCTCAATAAAGTAAAAATAGTACAATCAAATCATGAAAACTTCCGTGGGATATATATTGTTGGAAGCTTTATGAAGAACGGTCTAGATAGACTCAGCTGATGCGGACGAACCCAGGATAGACAGCCACGTATTGTGTGTTGCACCAGAGGATAACATAACTGTGAAATAAACTTTACGGCCAACCTTACCTCAGGGTTAAGTCTCGGTGTAGAGCATTTCCTCATAACTAAATCTCGCGTAGGAACACCGTCTCTCTGATTTGCTATCCTTTTGCTCCCATTATACTTATTCATTTATTCATTTATTCTTTAAAGATAACCTCGTTATGAACCAATAGGTCTCCTGTTATCTGTCCTTCCTATGAACTTCTTCCTGTCGTCCGTCATGAACTGAAAGACGTAAAGCAATGCATTGTTGTCTATGATAAGGCAAATGCAGTAGAATGTTACGTGTGTCATTGTTATAGCCAGGGATATAAACGAGAGAACAAAGAGTACAATATTTTCTCTACACAACTCCAAGGTCGGACCTCAAATAGATTATTCTGTCCAGTTCTGGTCAGCAAACTTGTTCAATAGATGAAGAAAGATTAGAGTGAATACAAAGAAGATCAACAAAACTAATTCATTTGCTCAGAAATAAGCCTTATGAAGAAAGACTGAGAAATGCTTTCATTGTTTCCTCAAAAAAAAAAAAAAAAAGACTTCGAGAAGATCCAAAAACAAGTTTTCAGAATACTTAATAATTTCGACCACATAACTTTTGACTTCTTTTAAGTAGAAGGAGATTAAGTGACTAGATATAACATTATAGAATTGATAAGAAGGGATGTAATACTAAAGTGGGCATATTCTTTTTTTTTTCATCTGTAGGATTATAAAACATGTGAATGAAGTACACCAGAGGCTGAGGTGAAAACCTTCAATACCTTTAAATCACAACTTGACAGATAATACCAATTATTCGCAAATAAGTCTTTTCACGGAGGAAAACACAGTAGCTTCTTGGAAGCCCTTGTTTTTTAACATCACTTTATCATTCACACTTTCCTCTAGAATTTGGCAGTATACTTCCTGTGTTCGTACTCCTTCTCGGCTGTTATCCTGCCGGCTGTTGTGATTGGGGGGGAACGGGGGGGTGGTCAGTGGTGGGTGGAGAGAGATACCTTCTGCTTTACTAATGGACCAGAAACTTCAGGCCACCGCCACTACACTGTCTTCCAGCAGATACCCTCGTCATGGACCATCAGGGTCTCGCGTTATCGGTCCTCTGCATGAAGCCCCTCCCTCACAACTCCATCGCTTCCTTCTCTTCCTCCCAGTCCTCCTCACAGCCCCACCCCCTCCCCTCATATTTTTTTCCCCTCCTCACACCTCCTTCCCTTCCTTCCCTCCCTTCTCTCCTCGCCTCCCAACCTCCAGGCGGGCACCAGAGCTGAGTGATTGATATACCGCCTTATTTTGTCGGTGTGAAAACAATGAACTTTTCCTTGGGGTAGCGCGGCCTGGCCCCCCCTCCATCCATCTTCCCCTCTGACGCAACCTCCTCGACGAGGGGAAACGAGGGGAATTATAAACTTTATGGTTAATGGGGGGAAATAGGCCGGGAATAATGACCATGAGCAGGAAGGTAAGGAGGCGGGTCGACACACATCCCGTCAGTGTCCTCGAGTCTGACTGACTTCAGTATGGGGCTGCATGCGGCGGCGCGCCGTTCAGGGAGAGAGGCTTATTGCAGGTGTCGTGCTTTTAGGAATTTCCGTAGGATCGTAGATCGTTAGATGTAGGTGTCTAACTGTGACGAGGGACTACAACAGTGGTTAAGGACTTTCTACTTCTGGTAATTCTACACTTTTTTTTTTCTGTTGTTTAATTGGTTAATGGAGAGGGGAAGCAGAAACCTGATAATTGATCTCATTTACTGTGATTTTCTTTAGTGTTATGTAGCTGAAGGATTACAAACACGTCTTGCATTTCTCGACGATGATGTCTCGTGAGTTGAGTCGACCCCCTCACTAGAGTGGCAGGAGTTACCACAGTAAGTGGAGCATTGTAAAATCCACAGCAGAGAACAGGGGGAATATATGAGGCCATGAGAGCTCGCGGGGACCCCCCACCTGAGCCATTATGAGGCTTTACAGTTGTGTGAAGAGAGAGGTTTTACGAGGAGGTGTGAGAGGGGACACGGCTCGGCAGGTGTGCAGCGGGTACTTATACTTGCGGTGGAGTAACGGCGGTGGTGGTCGTGTCGCTACTTAACAAGAAGTAGCACCGTAGATGAAGGCTTTTGGGGGAGTGAGGAGGGAAGGGGGACCTGCTGTTTGTGCGTAGCAACACACGGGTCGTACCGCTCATGCGACGGGGTGAGCACGGATGGTGGGGAGACCGCCATGGGATGTTCACATGACGAGTTACTTAAACGCTACGTAAAAGCACTCACGGGGCAAGCTAGGACGAGGGAGGCTGGGGGCGTGAGGTGTGGCCAGAGGTTCCCAGGTGGCGGGGGAAAGAGCCTTTCGAAGTGAAGTGAGAAGAGCAGGTTAGAGGATGGAAAATAGGCCTGTGTGGCCGCGAGGTAGGGACTGCCAGTGCTGTGTGGGTGTGTGACCAGCATCCAGAGCGGGAGAGGCCTGATGACCTCCCTCTCTCTACTCTTCCTCCCGAACGTGACGGTTCAACCCTTGGGTATAATGACGTGACCTTTGACCCGACCCAAAAGAGACAGATCAGAGGTCACGCCATTACACCTAAGGGTCGTACCGTCGTGTTCAGAAGGTTAACACACTCTAGCAATTTCATTCCTGAAGTCATCATTGGTATACTTCTAATTTTTTTTGTCATGAATATAGATTTCTGGCGCCCCCACTTTAACTGCGCCTTAACTACACCTGACGAGAGGTTCTCCTCCCTCAGAAAAAAAAGTTCTGGATATAATCACCGTAAATTATAATCTGAAAATTGGGAATTCAAGGCGGAAAGATGAGCGAGGGAATCCCGATCGAGCGAGACTCGAGTCTCACGCTGCAGACACAGGGACATATCAACCCGCGGGGTCATAACCTCTGAATGACCTTTGTATCACTCGGTTCACAGTGCCCACGACCGACTGTGATGTCAGAACATTTCCGTCTTTACAGTCACTTAACTTTTGGGGTCGTCCTGTCGGTCAGGTTCGCAGCCGTAGTCGTTCTTAACCGGCGGCTCTTAGTGCCCTCAGAGGCGTGTCAGGAGGGCGTGTTGTGTGTTAGGGAGCTTCCTGTTGACCAGCTAAGAGGAGGGAGTGGTCGTCTACGGCGAGGAGAGACGCCGGACGTATGGGAGTGTCCATCACGGAGGGCGTCTTCATATCCAGTGACCAGGCTGGTGTAAAGCCCCCGAACGACCCTCAGTGTCAGAGGTTGTGGTAGCGGAGTTCTCGACCCCACAGGTCTCTCTGGTCCAGAGGTCCACAGGTGTTTGACTCTACGGCCCCACAGGTGTCTGGCTCGGTGATCTTCAGCTCTCTGGCCCTTTAGTAGCCCACAGGTCTTGCCCAAGGATACACGAGTATTTGGTTCGATGATACATGTTTTTGGCCCGGAGGTCTGCAGGTCTCTGACCCGAAGGTCTATAGCTCTCTGGCCTTGGGGTTCCGTGACTCTTTGGGTCAAAGACCCCCCACCTACCAATGGCTGAATCACCCGCAGAAATCTTGTGGCAGGAATCATCCTCACTTCTCCACATAGGGTAGTTCTACGAGCCACCACCAGATGCGGGAAGGACCCAGTCTTGGTATATGTTGATAGTGATGCTTCCGTCACCACAAGAGTTGTTTTCTTAATGGGAAATACGTCGTCCTTTATTTACACGAGTCGTTGATCCCATCCATCAGATGATTATGACCTGAGACGGGTGTTCGTGTATGATGGGATTGATATTAACTTCCATGATCAATACAGATTGTGCTGCTGGTACTGCTCCACGTCTCTAGATGATCATTTTTGGATTGTCGGTGTTCATATTGACCACAGGAGAATTGCAGGCAAGACCTCGGTACGTCTGTCGTCAGGTTCGTATTATCCAATGGAAATTATGGTATATTTGTTGTTGTTTTTGTGTGATGTTGTTGGTGTTCTGCCGTCATCCACGTGGACGCTTTATGAACAATGTGATCAAAGACCAGAGCATCAGTGTACATTGATCACTTATCACTCGTTCTCCTCGAGTATAGATCACTGTCCAGTGGTCAATTCTGTTGCTTTCATATTACCGCCTGATAATTGAACCCTTGTCTAGTTTGAATACGTAAAACCATTGTAATTCACCACCAAAATATCATCCTCCATCACCATCTAGTGGCCTACCTGTAACCCAGCGCTAAAGTCATCATTATTCATCACCAGTACAGTAGTCCACACCTCCCAGGTTCTAAGTATCATTATCCCTCGTCATGATATTGTCGTTTTTCCGCCTTCCACGTCTCTTGCTGCTAAATTGTGGGGGTCGACAGATGGGGGTGCAGATATCTCCGTCTGCATCCGCTGTCTGCGTTAACTCTTTTTCCTTGCTCAGGTCCTCCTTATATTCACCCCCCCCACCCCACCCTCACCTCCTCCACCACCTCCACCTCGCTGCTCCACCACCACCGCACACCTCACCACCCACCAGCGAGGTCCTCAGTAGCTCCTGACCTGAGGGAGTTCAGACGAGGGCGTCAAGGTGACCCATGGAATAACATCCCACTACAGATTCCATAGAATTTCTTCCTCCTCCTCCTCCTCCTCCTCCTCCTACTCTCCCACCTCTGCCTATTCCCATTCCTCCTCTTCTTCTTCTTCCTCTTCTTCTTCTTCTTCTTCTTCTTCTTCTTCTTCTTCTTCCTCTCGTCTCAGTAACTCCTACCTGCCGTAGAATACACTACACGTATACACCCAGACTCATCCCTTCACTGCGGCCTCCGCCACCTTCCCCCCTGTCCTACCAGTATCCTCACCTCCTGCCAGGGTAACACCTACATCTCTCCGTGCTCATATAGCACCAGTATACCGCCATACCAGCACCGAGCTATCTAGCGCCAAATTGTTGTCATTTTCGACACGCCGCCAAACTGCTCCTCTCGTCTGTCGCCAATATATATATATATATATATATATATATATATATATATATATATATATATATATATATATATATATATATATATATATATATATATTTTGCTTTGTCGCTGTCTCCCGCGTTTGCGAGGTAGCGCAAGGAAACAGACGAAAGAAATGGCCCAACCCACCCCCATACACATGTATATACATACACGTCCACACACGCAAATATACATACCTATACATCTCAATGTACACATATATATACACACACAGACACATACATATATACCCATGCACACAATTCACCCTGTCTGCCTTTATTCATTCCCATCGCCACCTCGCCACACACACACACATATATATATATATATATATATATATATATATATATATATATATATATATATATATATATATATATATATATATGTATATATATATATATATATATATATATATATATATATATATATATATATATATATATATATATATATATATATATATATGTATGTATGTATGTATGTATGTATATATGGGTACTGTCTATCACTTTATATCCGTGATGCGATGCCAACTGAATACTTTCCAACGCCAAAATATATTCCTTTCCCCATGAATTTCTATTTAGTTAAACCCAAAAATGTTATTTCCAATCACTAATACGTATGGTAAGTATGGAAAACGGGAAACTAACATTTTTATTTAGAGCGAAAATTAGAAGCATGCTTGGAAATAGACTCCTGTAAATAATGATCAGTATTCGCCATCAGTTTCTGTGCGTGTCGTCCATCACTTGATAAACCATCCAGACCATCTCTCGTGCACAGCGAATGATCATAATCCCTCCTCCCTCGGCATCTCGCCATCCACGTCTGACATTCTATAACACTGCCGTGGAGGATCCCTCCAGCCAGTGTCTGAGGCTGAGGTAGTCGTATTCATCTGGGGGGCGATGTTTATCCAGGCAGGGACCGACGGCTCTGACGGAGGACCCGCTCCCTGAGGGGCCTCGCCTTATTAATATTCATTATTTGCAGACGGCACCTGGAGCCCCCAGGTGAGTGATTAGACCAGCAGCAGATACGGCATGTTACAGGTGAGGGGAGGCGAGGCGGAGGAGGAGGAGGAGGAGGTCAGGTAGGGGAGGGAATGAGAGACGTGGAAGGAAGCGAAACGGGAAGTGAGGAAGGAAGGAAGGAAGGTAGGAGAAGGGTAGCAAGGAGTCGATTGGGAAGTAAGGGGAGGGGGAAGAAGAAAAGAATGCTCGGGGGGCCATAGGGAAGGGAGGAGAGGAAGGGAAGGAGGAAGAGTACAGAGGGAAAACGAGTTAACGGAGGAACTGATGATCTGTGATGAGAGTAACTACTGGAGGACAGTGTTAGTGTCTTACGTCCCTCACCTGTGTAGACGGGGTTAGGACAGTACTTCGGGACGTACCACTCTACCCACCTCTGTAGATGGAGACAGGATAGTAATTCAGAAGGCACCACCCCACCCACCACTATAGATGGAGACAGGATACTGACACCAAAGTTATATCCCCACCCACCACCCACCACTCTAAGGTAGGGGGACGTTTAGACATTATTCGATGTTGCGTTCGCCCTCGCCTGGACAGTATCTTGTGGTCATTTATTCCAGTGTTCTGTATAGGTAACTGCTGAAGAAAGTTTGGCCCATGTTTATACTGCATCTCCATTCGCACAGCGTAATCTCACACGGTTATTTGTGGTCTCGGAATCTATCTGATGTGATGAAGTTATCGTGGAGTGTATTGTGATGTATTTTGTACTTTGAAAACTGTTAGAGTTCCTCGTAGTCCCAGCTGTTTAAGAGTGCACGGGGAAACAAGGAAGTGAGGAAGACTTATGAAGAAAGGGTAGCTAGAAGAGGGGAGGAGGAGAAAGTGGGAGTTGAAAAGAAAACGGGGATTGGGAAGGAGGAAAATGGTGTGAAAAGGTGAGAGTTAGTTCAGAAGAGGGAGGAGGAAGTTTATTGTGGGGAGGGGAGGGAGGAGTTATGAAAGGGAAAGGGGGAAGGAGAAGGCTAGTATGGGCAAAGGAGGGGAAAGAGAGGTGTGTGGAGTGGGTGGGCAAGAGCAAGGGGAGGCTTGTGAGGGGAGGGAAAAGGCTATGATGTGAGGGAGAGGCCAGATGAGGGGAGACAACGTGGGTGAGGGTAGTTTAGAGCCAAGTAAAAGGAAGAGGAGCCAGGTGAAGGAAAGGAAGAGTCAGATTAGGGAAGGAGGGGCTTGCTGAGGGTAGGAGGAGCTAGGTGAGGGTAGGAGGAGCTAGATGAAGACAGGGAGGAACTAGGTGAAGGTAGGAGGAGCTAGGTGAGGGTAGGAGGAGCTAGATGAGGACAGGGAGGAACTAGGTGAAGGTAGGAGGAGGTAGATGAGGGTAAGGAGAAGCTAGGTGAGGGTAGGGGGAGCTAGATGAGGGCAGGGAGGAGATAGGTGAAGGTAGGAGGAGCTAGATGAGGGTAGGGAGGAGCTAGGTGAGGGTAGGAGGAGCTAGGTGAGGGTAGGAGGAGCTAGGTGAGGGTAGGGAGAAATCATGTAAGATGAGGAAGCTCCGTGACTCTCTCCACCCCCGGCGAGCGTGTGGGACTATGATGTCAACAGGTACTGGTGACCTCACCAGGCGTGGGTGAGGGTGAGGGTGAGGTGGGAAAGGGGTACCTGATGACCATCGGTGAGTTACCTTCCTCTTGTTCCTATTTCTTCTTCTTCTTCTTCTTCTTCTTCTTCTTCTTCTTCTTCTTCTTCTCTCTCTCTCTCTCTCTCTCTCTCTCTCTCTCTCTCTCTCTCTCTCTCTCTCTCTCTCTCTCTCTCTCTCGCTCTCTCATCATCATCCTGTCCTTATTCTTTCCCCCCCTTCACTCTCTGTATTTCCTTTACCTCCCTTCCCACACATATCCCTCTATTTTCTCACTCTTTCACCCCTCTTACTCCGTCGCTCTCCCTCCACCTTTTTAGGTCATTTCTGCGTTGCCTTCTCCCTCTCTCTCACCTTTAGTCTCCTCTCCTACCTCCTTGTTCGTCCTTCTATACTTCTTATCTCTCCTTCTTCCCTCTGAACGATCCTTCTGCTCCTCGCCCGTTCATTTGGAACGCTTACTGAAGCGTGGCCGCTAGATACGCTGCGAGGGTTATGCACAGTTTGCAGGCAGGGACAGCCGGCTTGATCAATCTGCCGGTGCCTGTATGAGGCGAGTGTGTAGGTTGGTCGCACGGATCGCTGGGGACCGTGAGGTGTTCCGTGAGTTCCGTACGGGGTCCGTGAGGTGTTCCGTCAGTTCCGCACGGGTTCCGTGAGGTGTTCCGTCAGTTCCGTATGGGGTCCGTGAGGTGTTCCGTCAGTTCCGTACGGGGTCCGTGAGGTGTTCCTTCAGTTCCGTATGGGGTCCGTGAGGTGTTCCGTCAGTTCCGTACGGGGTCCGTGAGGTGTTCCGTCAGTTCCGTATGGGATCCGTGAGGTCTTCCGTGAGTTCCGTACGGGGTCCGTGAGGTTTTCCGTAAGTTCCGCACGGGATCCGTGAGGTGTTCCGTCAGTTCCGTACGGGATCCGTGAGGTGTTCCGTCAGTTCCGGACGGGGTCCGTGAAGGCCTTGTTCCTTCGTGATGTCACGCACATCTTGTTCAGTATTAACTAAAACATTTTCTAGTCATATGAAAGCAAGGAAATGGGAAAGCCATGGGAAAGACTGGGGAGGGGGGAATATGGTTAAACTAAGGGAATGACCAAGACGACGGGAAAGCCACGGGAAAGGCCAGGAAAGAATGAGAGCGAAAGTAAAGTTCAAGTAATGAGGAAATATAAGGAAAGACAGAGAAGGGGACAGACTAGGGAAGAACGAGAAAGGATGAGGAAAAAGAAGAAGGGATGAAACACAAAGCGAAAGATTAGGAAAAAAACGGATAACTAAAGATGAAAAAGTATATATATATATATATATATATATATATATATATATATATATATATATATATATATATATATATATATATATGACATGTATGTATATACATGTGTATGGGGTGGGTTGGGCCATTTCTTTCGTCTGTTTCCTTGCGCTACCTCGCAAACGTGGGAGACAGCGACAAAGCAAAATGAATATATATATATATATATATATATATATATATATATATATATATATATATATATATATATATATATATATATATATATTTCCTGCGTGTCGTAGAAGGCGACTAAAAGGGGAGGGAGCGGGAGGCTGGAAATCCTCCCCTCTCGTTTTTTTTTTAATTTTCCAAAAGAAGGAACAGAGAAGGGGGCCAGGTGAGGATATTCCCTCTAAGGCCCAGTCCTCTGTTCTTAACGCTACCTCGCTAATGCGGGAAATGGCGAATAGTATGAAAGAAAAAGATATATATATATATATATATATATATATATATATATATATATATATATATATATATATATATATATATATATATATATATATATATATGGGATGCCTGAGGGGAGGAAAAAACTAGGGAAACTTCAGGTGAAATGGAGGAAGCAGAGAGAAAATTATAAAGAAAATCATGAACTGATCGGCGCTTGTAATATAAAAAATATTCTACATAATGAATACAGACCAGCTCATATGGGGATAAGAGGAGAAAGAATACTTCCCACGTATTTTCTGCGTGTTCGTAAAAGGCGACTAAAAGGGATAGGAGCGAGGGGCTGGAAATCATTCCCTCCAGTTTCTACTTTTCCAAAGGAAGGAACAGAGATGGAGGCCAAGTGAGGATATTCCCTCTTAGGCTCAGTCCTCTGTTCTTAACGCTACCTCGCTAACACGGGAAATGGCGAATATGTATGAAAAAGATATGTATATCCTGGGGATTGAGGAGAAAGAACACTTTTTCACGTATTCTCTGCGTATCGTGGAAGACGACTAAAAGGCTCAGTCATCTGTTCTTGACGCTACCTCGCTAACGCAGGAAATGGCGAATATGTATGAAAAATCTATATATATTCATACATGTTAGTAGATACCGGCCAGTTAGCGGTGTTTACGACGAAGCAGTCACTCCAGGCCTCAGACAGCACTGAAAATTACGAAACAGTTAGTGACTGTGGTTATAGAAATGCCACAATACATTTAGAACCAGTTACCACTGTACAGTCCAGGCCAGTCAGTCACTGTGGTTATCAACCGCTCAGCAGTGAGCAGTACCACCACTCAGTGTCTAGTTATCCGCTAGTTAGAACTGTCGCTAGTTAGACACTGTCCATTACAAACTGGCTTTGTCACTGTTGACTTCAACCAGTTAGCACAGTTCTGTAGGAACCAATCCGTGACCATGGCGGCCAACCAGTTAGCAGTGATTACTGCAAGCTGGGCAGAGACACTGGTTCGTTTATCACTGCAGCCTAAATAGCTGAGACATGATGTGCGGGAGGACCTCGCGTGAGGGAAGTGAGTACGTGTGTTGGTGCTGGTGTGGAGGTCGTCTGAGTTGCCCCGTCTGTGTCCAGCAGGGATGAGAGGACCCGCCGCTGGGAGATACTCCCCAGCAGCCCCTGCCTGGCCCCGCCCCGCCCCCGCCCCCCCCTGCACTTGAGGGCCTTAAAACTATGAGTGTGGCACTATAGTGTGCCAGACGCCACCTGTTGACGGCTGCATAATTAATTGCCAGCCCCACCTGCAGTCCCATGGGTAGTGTGCCATTACCCTGGCACACGGTGAGGGGGGCGGCCTCACCTCCGCCGCCGAGAGAGGTTTTAAGGGCCTGTAATTTACCTGAAGGAGCCCTTACCTTCCCCCAGAGGCGCAGAAGATAGCAAGACGCCCCCTGAGGCCCGCGACACGCGACCCCCGCACTAATGTAAATCCTGCCAACACTCGTAAATGGGGAAAAGAATCCGGGGCTTACTTAGGCGTCGGAGGCCCAGCCTCCTCCCCTCAGGTGAATAATTAATCATCACCTTGTGTATGTAAATTACCTGGGCTGTGGACGGGCCTCCTGCACTCCCGCCGACACACCAGAAGGCTGATGTACAGACAGGGGGAGAGGAGGGGAGGGGGAGAGGGCATGGGAAAGGATGGTTGAGGGAAGGTAGGTGGGAGAAGAAAAGGAACTGAAGAGCAGAGGATGGTGATGGAATGATAGGGGTGGGAGGCGGCAGGCGAGGAGCTGAGGGAAGGTGGGTGGGTGAGTGAGGAAAGTATGGGCTGGTGAGGAAGGTGGATCAGGGTGAGGGAAGGGAAGGTCTGAGGACGACAGGATGTTCCCAGATCATGGAGAGTCAGTGGGGTAGAGGGAGGCAGTAGGGTAAAGGTACATGGGAGACACTCATTAACTCTACATTCCACCTGCACGTAACGTTTCTTCTTCCTCTCTTCGTCCAGCGGTCGTGTGGTATCCATTCTCAATATCCTCCCTCTCATCCTGGATGGCACTTCCTGGGGAAGGTTCTGTGTAACTCCGGCACTTACTTTCATTGAGTCTCACAGTCAGAGCTTTCCTTGTCACTTTCTCTTATCTCGTTTGGTCTGCTCTTCACATGTATTCTCGTCATAATGAGAACATTTTCGTCTCTATCTTCCTCATCTTCAGACACTCCTCTCTGGACACTGGATCACATGTCTTC
Organism: Panulirus ornatus; assembly: GCF_036320965.1. NCBI lineage: Eukaryota > Metazoa > Arthropoda > Malacostraca > Decapoda > Palinuridae > Panulirus > Panulirus ornatus. Next base: position 36,349,519 of record NC_092238.1, on the reverse strand, counting down.
CTTTGCTCTTCATTGCCCTTGTTTGCCACTCACGAATCTCGTCTCGAGATTTCTCCTCTTTGTCGGTCAATGTAACCTCAGCCAAGTAGACAGGTCCCACCCTGACATTCTGCCCTACCTTGTCTGTAGTACAGTAACGCCAGGATCCCGCTACAGTGCCCGCCATACATGCCAGTCTCACCATCGAGTTATCCTGAGCGCATGAAGAGCATGTTTGATGCACTCGTGGTAACACGTATGAATCTTTCATTCGTCGGGCTGGGGTAACGCCAGCCAGCGTCCTCCCCAGCTCGAGTGTCAATTAGTTTGGGCTTGATTGTATGTGTCAGTTATACTAAAAAAGATTATATTCAAAGCATTATTCAAACGTTTTCTTTTATGTATATAACGCACTTCCAGAGTCATCTGAAGTTGTTTGTGGTTGACATGATAGTCATGGTATATTCCCGAATGGTCGGGTACTGTAAGACGAGTTTAAGGTTTAAGCGTTGCCGTCTGCTGGACTCCTTCCTTCCCCTCACTCGTCTCTCGTCATTCCAGGAGACTGTTCTTCTCTACTAAGACAACCTCACTTAGGTGATGTACTCGGATTGTGCCTCTGTCCTACACCAAGTACTGACACTCGATGTACATTAATATCTATTCTGACTTCATCGATCCGTCTTTTTTTTTTTTTAATCAGTCGTCCTTATGCAGCCTAACATTCCTCTAACATACCCTGTTTGCTATTCTAACATTTTCGTATCATTTCCAATCTAGCATCTAAATGAAAACGACATATTTGTGTTCTCATATTTTCTGATGTTCTTTCTCTCTCGTTCCTTATACACTTGCGTCGCCCCCGCTCTACCACTGGAAGGTTGTGAATGGTTCCCATTACTTCACACACATGACACACACTCCATTCCTCCCCTCACACTCTCACCTGCCCGCCGTCCCTGAACTCTTTGGGCCGCGCTCCACCAAATTCACATACTTGTGGCTTTATATTCACTCCCATCAGCGGAAAACTAGTTCACTCATTCCATTCCTGAGTTACTCGTCTCTCTCTCTCTCTCTCTCTCTCTCTCTCTCTCTCTCTCTCTCTCTCTCTCTCTCTCTCTCTCTCTCTCTCTCTCTCTCTCTCTCTCTCTCTCCCTGTGTTTAATGTTTGTCAGTCATATTTGTTTGTCTGCCCTGCCGTATTGTGATGGTCCTCTCATGAGTTATTTGTTTGTGCAAATTCATCATCGTCTGTCGCTTGTATTTGTGCGTCAACTCACCTGGCGTTTGTCGTGTGTGTGTGTTTATGTAATCTGCGACTATTGTCTTCCGTGTCTGTTGTGTCTTTTGGCATATTCCAGTTCGTTTCCCACTCTGTCGTCGTGTTTATCCTCTGCACCAAGTTGGACCACAGCTCCTGTGCCAGATATCGTCTCCTATCCCCGCCTTCTGGCATCTCCTGACAGGCTGCTACTCCTCACCCACCTATTTCCCTCTTGAGATTTTACCACTCTCATTCCTCCCATGTTCTTGAGGACATGCATACAACTTGGTGCCACCTATCAGTTATAATCTCGAAAATGCACTTCTTATATGCGGGCTACACACTTGTTCACACAGTCTCTCCTGAGAGATCATAGTTCTGTGTTGGATCACGCCCTGTAGGACGGCATGTGAGGTGACCAAAGAGTGCAACAGGTAATTCCACACGCTGCGTCCCTCACGCTTACGTGCGTCGGTCTCAAGGCCACATTGTTGCCCCCTTCTCTTACGCACTGCGTTCTTCATCACCACCACCACCACCACAGTTGAGGAGTCTACCACACACCACCTCTACCACACCATAACCTCTTCCTCTTCCTCCACCTCCTGCTAACCCCACCTCGGAGTCTCAGATATCCCCCGCCCATCACTCCTCACCCATTCTGATATATATCCCCCCCCTCACTTCCCCCTCCCCCACAATGTTGTTATAACCCAACCCTTCCCCTTTCCTCCACTCCGATATATACCACTTCCCCTCCCCTCCCCCTCCTCCCCGTCATTGTTATATACGCTATTCCCCTTGCCTCCCTTACATAGTTATATACTCCACTTCCTCCCTCTCCCCTACTCCATTATATACCCCTTCCCTCCTCAACTCCGTCACATACCCCCCTTCCTCCTTTCCGCTAATCCTCTCTCCCTGTCACCCACTTCCCTTTCTCCCTTAACCTGGGACTGGCCTTTCCATCCATCCATTCTCTTACTTTCTCTTTCCTCCTTTCCCATCTCTCCTGCCATTCTCCCCCCCACCCGAAACACCCTCTTCTCCCCCATCCCTCCCACCTTCCCCTTCACCACCCTGGCCGCGTCAGGTAAGCCCAAGACACAATCTGTCACAGGGCGAGACTCATCACGCTGGAGGGGGGGAAGTGTTAGCATCTCCTCCCCTCCCTTCCCTCCCCCCCTCACAGCCATCACCCCTCACATCCCCTCTTCCCGCCGCGGTCCTCTGAGGGGATGTTTATTAGCGCCCGACAAGCTAGTCATCCCCTCGGACAGGTGGGGATTGCTAGCCAGGGGGAGGCTATGTGTGTGTGTATGTGTGTGTGTGTGTGTGTGTGTGTGTGTGTGTGTGTGTGTGTGTGTGTGTGTCTTACCATACGCTTCTCTCGATGCGTTAGGGAGGACCTGCACTCCGTGAATGGCGTCTGAGAACTCAACCTTACGTTACGCGCATACCTTACGATGGTCTGGGAGGTCTTCCACCCCATGAGCTCCGTCTGGCACCAAGGTAATCGTGTCATTCCCCTGTTTAGTCAGGCTGTTGAGAGCTGCGGCTCCCACAGGCATGTGTAACCATCGCGTCTCGGCCAGACTGGTTCACAGGAACCTGTCCAGACCCACCAGCTCCCCGGTCAAGTGCACCACCGCCTTCCCCGTCGTCTCCTCCCATCAGACATGTCCTCGAAGCTCAGGAAGGGGATGTGCAGGGTAATCCCACACCTTGGTCCAAGGGTTCCCGAGGGGAAAAGGATTAATTAAGTGTAAATCCTGTTAATCATCTGTTACTACAATTACGATGCCAGAGTTTCCAAGCTCAGTCTAACAGTCTCTCTCTGATTGGTTGATACAACGCACTGCAGCTGAAAGTAAAATCTAATTGGTCGAGGCAGCCTCGATTATAAGGGGAATTAGGATTAGTTGTGGAGTTGTGTCTCAAGACTGAGGTGTGATTGAATGGGACGACAGCTGTAACTTTTCGTGAATCCTTGTTGGTTGATGCAGCTGCCGTGGCTGCGCTTTGACGTTTGATTAGTCGAGAAGACAGACTTACGGAGGTGCTGAGGCGGTGTGACTGACTGACTTGGCCTTGACTGATGCCGCTGCTGGAAGGACGGCACACAGCGGGTACAGCGTGACACGGGTCTTGTAACTGTGCAAGAGGGTGTGCTGAACTGTGGAGAGTATTAACAGTCTGTGGCACTGTCCTGGAGTGGCCCCCACACCCCAGCTGTGGTCCATTGCACCGTCCTGTGGTGGCCTCCACACTCCAGCTGTGGTCCATTGCACGGTCCTGTGGTGGCTTCCACACACCAGCTGTGGTCCGTACCATCACTGTAGGTTAACACTCCACAACACCGATTGTGGTCCATGGTACCTTCCTGGGGTGAATACCTGGTGAAGTCTTCGGGAGTCTTCTCTTCCAGAGCCCGAGCTGGGCTCAGGCTGCTGGAGTGGGTCGGTGGTTGACCACGCTGCTGGAAACTCCAGCCACCAGACCAACATACCCCCCCACAGCTTGACTGGTGTAGTGCACTTCATAGGTACTTGTCCAGTGCACTCTGGAACCTTTCTACAGTGGATCCTTTATTTCTTTTCTGATGGTAGCTGGCGCATATCACCTTTGGATTTCAGAGGTGCCATTTTATTTAATTTTCCATGCCTGTCGCGCCAGTAGAATGTTATTTCCAAAATCTTTAAAGTGTTGATGATGATATACATCTCCTGTCTACGCTTCAGGGAGTAAAGCCTCAAGAGATATCTGCCGTTTTCAGTAATTTTTTTTACTTTATTGATATGAGATGTGAGAGATCTCCGAGCACTTTCTAATCGTGCATTTTCGCCTTTCTTTTTAAGGTAATGTTAGAACGCATTAATCTTCGATTCGCGAAAGAATTAGCGCCTTGAATAATATCATCATTGGTTTTTCTTCTCTTGTCTGGAAAGTCCACAGAATCCAGCCTGTCATCTTTCTGCATGAGGCAACCGTTTTTTTTGCTGTGTTCGCTGACTGGTAGGTCATTAGACATTATCACTCGGAGGTCTTTCACATTGCTCAATTGATTCATCAAACCATCTGTGTCTGTCCAGTATTCTATGTAGTCTTGACTCATCATTTGCTCCATACCGGATGATCTGAAACTGATATCCATTAAAAAGCATGTTTATTGGCCCAGTTAAAGACTTCGGTTGTCTTTGTAACGTTCCGGCATCGTCTACTGATGTGATTTTTCATACTTTACTCTTGTACCATCTGCAAAGGATGGTATGAAACTGTGACTCGTCTCCGCGTCCATGTCAGATAAAAGAATGAGGAACAGGAGGGGTGCAAGTACTGTTCCTTGGGGAAATGAGCTATTTTTATTTTTCTACGTGGAGGCGCTGGAGATGGCCTGGTTTACAACTACGTGTTGTGATCTATGAGTTAAAAAGTGGCATTTCCATCTCGCAGTTGTTGTTATTTTTATTTTTATTTTATTTCTGTGTCTCGCATTTGATGGGCTGTGACGTCATGGTCAGATGTGTCAGGTGCTTCTGCAAAGTCCGCGTAGATCACGTCAGCAATTTTCCTTTGTTTTCCCAGAGCTTCAGGCAGACTCCTACAGTGAGAGAGAGAGGCAAGATCTTCCCGCCCTGCAACCACGTTATCCTCAGTTTACCTTCATACATTCAGTCAGCTTGTCTCGTAAGACTCCTTCGAAGACGTTGATAAATGTACGATGTTATTGCTATCCGTCGATAGTTTATTTTCTTTCCTTTTTTTTCTGGGCGATGTGAGTCAGTTTCAGACTCTCAGGGATGATTCCAGAATCTAAACCTTTTTCTCCCGAGGATATTCATGACTGCTCGTGCTTGAGTTCGTTTTGCCTTTTCTTCGTGAAGACTTGAGTTCCATGAGTCCAGGCCTGGGTGTGAGTACATGGGTATACTCTCAATGGCCCTCTCGAAATCTTGTATTGAGTTGGTGATACCTGCTATTGGTACCCTTGGGGGATGACTGTCTAGGGAAAAGACTGGTTGGGTCATTAATTTTTAATGTGGTTTTTGGCTCACTGAGTATAGACTCATATTGCCTCTTGAAAATCACACTCATCTCGTGGCAGTCGTCTGCAAAGATACCTTCTCCTGTTTTAAGTGGGCCGGTGGAGTTTTTCTTCCTGGATTGGCGATTTGCATATGAATAAACGTATTCTGGATAATTTCTTTTTTCATTGATGGCTTTTTTCTTCTTTTTCTTTCCATGTGTTTCGTATGACATTTTTTTAGTTTATGGTCTGTGTGATATTAGCATATGCCAAATGCTCGTTTAATCCACCAGCTCTTTGGGGAGGATGAACAGATGGGCGGACTGTGGACCGACTGCCGCGAACAGGATTCGAACCTGATTGGGTCGTGATCAGCCTAGGTCCACCTGCTGCTCACTGGACCCAGATGTGATGTTTCCTCCGGTGTGTCGGTCTGTGAAATGATATGAAAATGAATACATTTTTGGGTAGAAATGAGTCATTAGATAAATAAATGAGTTGTAGACGAGTGTAGGTAGGCTAGACAATTATCTATGGGCGATGACGTCATATGGTACTCTGTGGTTATGACGTCGGCCAGCGGTGAGGTAGGTCGAGGTCACTGTACAGCTGCTCTCCTGGCTTAGGCTGATGTACAGGCAGTGTACACCCTCTGTACACTCACTCCTGGAGGGTAAGGCGAGAGGGGAACCAAGAGAGAGGAGGGTTTAGGTTGTTGGTTGGAGGGGAGGGTTCCAGTGCTGGGAGGAGGAGGAGGGGGCGGGGATTAGGAGCGATGGAAATTAATGATCGACTGGAGCTTAGGCGGTGGACAAATGGCTGGCTGTTGAGCAGCGAGTGGAGCCTGCAGACAAGTCCAGAGTTTTCCAGAAGCAAGTTGTCTCGATGATTACTGAGGTCCCAAAGTCCTCGAAAGATAGGGAGGTGTAGACTGCTGCCAGAGGGACGGGAAGTAATGGTGTAAGTTGTAGTAAAAGGGAGTTGGGTTGCTAATGAGATTCGCTGCATCTAGGGGGATTAGGGAGGATTGGGGGAAGCACGTCGTCCTGATGGATCTGCAGAATTTCTAATGGGAGAGCCGAAGTAGCGAGCATTTTGCGAGCTGACGCGCCATGAACGGTTGCTTGTAAGTAAACATTTTTGAGGTGACTGTCAGGTGGTTGTGAGGTGTGAGGCGGTGGGGATGTCTTCCAGGAAAGGGAGAAAGGTGCTTAGGAGATCGTCGGTGTGGCTGAGGAGGATTTGTGGAATGTTTTTCTCAAGAGTAGAGGTGGATACTTGTGATGGTGTTGCCTGTGGCGCTGTCCCCGTCACCACGATTTGGCTCCTCCTTTTCTCCCTTACCTCTCGTTTCCTTCGTGTCCCTTGGGCACCCGATGGAAAGGGGAATATGTAAAGGGATAAAGGGGAGAGGAGGGAATGAACAGGAGGGGGAAATGCATGTCCACGCCTTACCGAATGGCGAGGTGGGGAGGGAATATCCCAGGTGTTGGCTTTCCCTCTCCAGCCGGGTCACCAAGCACAGCAGAGCGGAACTACACCTCCCAACACTATCGAATCCTGATTGGATCCGGCTGTATCCCCGGTGCCGGCCGTGCTGAGGGGAAACTAATCAGGGAAAACCGAGTGACACAGCAGTTAACAGATCCCCTCCCGGCGTGGGCGGCGATCCTCGCCGACGGCTGCGACTGGAGGCAAATTTCCCCCGGGGCCGCTCACGTGCCCCGGCTAATGGTGAACACCCAGGTGTAGGTGCTTGCCTGGGGAGGCCAGGAGGTGAGGAGGGGGGGGAGATAAGGTGAGGGATGGTCCAGGGGAAGGGGAAGAGGTGAAAGGGAAGGGGAGGAGGAGGAGGAAGGGAAAGATGAGGTGAGATGAGGGAGAGGGTCTTGATAGCTGTCTTTGTGTTCACTACATCTGATCCACGTTGCTGTCACATCATCTCCTTCCTTTTGATTTCATGCCATTATTCCCAGTTATTGAACCTTTCTCTAATTTGAAGCAGTTTTCGTATGGTACGTTGTCAAAATTATTTAGCATGTTTAAAACTTTTATTAGATCTCTCGGAGGCCAAGTTATTTTCTTAAGAAATTGATTTTAAGTTTTCCGTTGTGTCTTATAAGTCTGTGTCTCATGGACGGAATTAGTTTTTTGCTTTACTTTGAATTCACTCTGGACTGAACAGTTTATTCTGAATGAGGTCTGAGCAAGGCGTTAGGAGGAGTTCGTATTGTAACCTTCGTGAGGATGAGGTGAGAAGCAGGGAGAGGCCGGTAGTGTAGAGAGGAGAGAGGGATCTGACTGGTGTGTATGTTTGCCAGCATGAACTTAATTAGGTCCGCTGGAGAGCAGAGGACCAGCCTCTATCTATCTATCTATCTATCTATCTATCTATCTATCTATCTATCTATCTATCTATCTATCTATCTATCTATCTATCTATCTATCTATCTATCTATCTATCTATCTATCTATCTATCTATCTATCTATCTATCTATCTATCTATCTATCTATCTATCTATCTATCTATCTATCTATCTATCTATCTATCTATCTATCTATCTATCTATCTATCTATCTATCTATCTATCTATCTATCTATCTATCTATCTATCTATCTATCTATCTATCTATCTATCTATCTATCTATCTATCTATCTATCTATCTATCTATCTATCTATCTATCTATCTATCTATCTATCTATCTATCTATCTATCTATCTATCTATCTATCTATCTATCTATCTATCTATCTATCTATCTATCTATCTATCTATCTATCTATCTATCTATCTATCTATCTATCTATCTATCTATCTATCTATCTATCTATCTATCTATCTATCTATCTATCTATCTATCTATCTATCTATCTATCTATCTATCTATCTATCTATCTATCTATCTATCTATCTATCTATCTATCTATCTATCTATCTATCTATCTATCTATCTATCTATCTATCTATCTATCTATCTATCTATCTATCTATCTATCTATCTATCTATCTATCTATCTATCTATCTATCTATCTATCTATCTATCTATCTATCTATCTATCTATCTATCTATCTATCTATCTATCTATCTATCTATCTATCTATCTATCTATCTATCTATCTATCTATCTATCTATCTATCTATCTATCTATCTATCTATCTATCTATCTATCTATCTATCTATCTATCTATCTATCTATCTATCTATCTATCTATCTATCTATCTATCTATCTATCTATCTATCTATCTATCTATCTATCTATCTATCTATCTATCTATCTATCTATCTATCTATCTATCTATCTATCTATCTATCTATCTATCTATCTATCTATCTATCTATCTATCTATCTATCTATCTATCTATCTATCTATCTATCTATCTATCTATCTATCTATCTATCTATCTATCTATCTATCTATCTATCTATCTATCTATCTATCTATCTATCTATCTATCTATCTATCTATCTATCTATCTATCTATCTATCTATCTATCTATCTATCTATCTATCTATCTATCTATCTATCTATCTATCTATCTATCTATCTATCTATCTATCTATCTATCTATCTATCTATCTATCTATCTATCTATCTATCTATCTATCTATCTATCTATCTATCTATCTATCTATCTATCTATCTATCTATCTATCTATCTATCTATCTATCTATCTATCTATCTATCTATCTATCTATCTATCTATCTATCTATCTATCTATCTATCTATCTATCTATCTATCTATCTATCTATCTATCTATCTATCTATCTATCTATCTATCTATCTATCTATCTATCTATCTATCTATCTATCTATCTATCTATCTATCTATCTATCTATCTATCTATCTATCTATCTATCTATCTATCTATCTATCTATCTATCTATCTATCTATCTATCTATCTATCTATCTATCTATCTATCTATCTATCTATCTATCTATCTATCTATCTATCTATCTATCTATCTATCTATCTATCTATCTATCTATCTATCTATCTATCTATCTATCTATCTATCTATCTATCTATCTATCTATCTATCTATCTATCTATCTATCTATCTATCTATCTATCTATCTATCTATCTATCTATCTATCTATCTATCTATCTATCTATCTATCTATCTATCTATCTATCTATCTATCTATCTATCTATCTATCTATCTATCTATCTATCTATCTATCTATCTATCTATCTATCTATCTATCTATCTATCTATCTATCTATCTATCTATCTATCTATCTATCTATCTATCTATCTATCTATCTATCTATCTATCTATCTATCTATCTATCTATCTATCTATCTATCTATCTATCTATCTATCTATCTATCTATCTATCTATCTATCTATCTATCTATCTATCTATCTATCTATCTATCTATCTATCTATCTATCTATCTATCTATCTATCTATCTATCTATCTATCTATCTATCTATCTATCTATCTATCTATCTATCTATCTATCTATCTATCTATCTATCTATCTATCTATCTATCTATCTATCTATCTATCTATCTATCTATCTATCTATCTATCTATCTATCTATCTATCTATCTATCTATCTATCTATCTATCTATCTATCTATCTATCTATCTATCTATCTATCTATCTATCTATCTATCTATCTATCTATCTATCTATCTATCTATCTATCTATCTATCTATCTATCTATCTATCTATCTATCTATCTATCTATCTATCTATCTATCTATCTATCTATCTATCTATCTATCTATCTATCTATCTATCTATCTATCTATCTATCTATCTATCTATCTATCTATCTATCTATCTATCTATCTATCTATCTATCTATCTATCTATCTATCTATCTATCTATCTATCTATCTATCTATCTATCTATCTATCTATCTATCTATCTATCTATCTATCTATCTATCTATCTATCTATCTATCTATCTATCTATCTATCTATCTATCTATCTATCTATCTATCTATCTATCTATCTATCTATCTATCTATCTATCTATCTATCTATCTATCTATCTATCTATCTATCTATCTATCTATCTATCTATCTATCTATCTATCTATCTATCTATCTATCTATCTATCTATCTATCTATCTATCTATCTATCTATCTATCTATCTATCTATCTATCTATCTATCTATCTATCTATCTATCTATCTATCTATCTATCTATCTATCTATCTATCTATCTATCTATCTATCTATCTATCTATCTATCTATCTATCTATCTATCTATCTATCTATCTATCTATCTATCTATCTATCTATCTATCTATCTATCTATCTATCTATCTATCTATCTATCTATCTATCTATCTATCTATCTATCTATCTATCTATCTATCTATCTATCTATCTATCTATCTATCTATCTATCTATCTATCTATCTATCTATCTATCTATCTATCTATCTATCTATCTATCTATCTATCTATCTATCTATCTATCTATCTATCTATCTATCTATCTATCTATCTATCTATCTATCTATCTATCTATCTATCTATCTATCTATCTATCTATCTATCTATCTATCTATCTATCTATCTATCTATCTATCTATCTATCTATCTATCTATCTATCTATCTATCTATCTATCTATCTATCTATCTATCTATCTATCTATCTATCTATCTATCTATCTATCTATCTATCTATCTATCTATCTATCTATCTATCTATCTATCTATCTATCTATCTATCTATCTATCTATCTATCTATCTATCTATCTATCTATCTATCTATCTATCTATCTATCTATCTATCTATCTATCTATCTATCTATCTATCTATCTATCTATCTATCTATCTATCTATCTATCTATCTATCTATCTATCTATCTATCTATCTATCTATCTATCTATCTATCTATCTATCTATCTATCTATCTATCTATCTATCTATCTATCTATCTATCTATCTATCTATCTATCTATCTATCTATCTATCTATCTATCTATCTATCTATCTATCTATCTATCTATCTATCTATCTATCTATCTATCTATCTATCTATCTATCTATCTATCTATCTATCTATCTATCTATCTATATATATATATATATATATATATATATTCCTATGAGTCCACGGGGAAAATGAAACACGAAAAGTTCCCAAGTGCACTTTCGTGTAATAATCACATCATCAGGGGAGACACAAGAGAGAAATATAACAGTCAGTTGATATGGCCCTTATTTTGTTAAGAGAACCTCAGTTATATGAGAAATCCTTAGATCCTCATGTAATTGTCATCACTGAGAGAGAGAGAGAGAGAGAGAGAGAGAGAGAGAGAGAGAGAGAGAGAGGAGAGAGAGAGAGAGAGAGGTGGTGTCTGCTGAAAAAAACTCGGTGTTGATTGGAGGGACGAGGTGCCAGGTGGAGGGGAGCTGGTCTTGGAGGGAGAGAACTTGGCTTTATTATCATTATTATTATTATTATTATTATTATTATTATTATTATTATTATTATTATAATTATTATCATTATTATTATTATTATTATTATTATTATTATTATTATTATTATCATTATTATTATTATTATTATTATTATTATTATTATTATTATTATTATTATCATTATTATTATTATTATTTTTGTTGTTATTAGTATTATTATTTTTATCATTATTATTATTATGATGATGATGATGATGATTAATATTAATTTAATCATTATTATTATTTCGTGTAAGGATGAGGTAATATGTATATATATGGTGTTGCTTGAAGGTATCATGGATGAAGGATAAGACACATTATCAATGATATAAGAGATATTGATGTGAAAGTCATTATCAGTACGTTGGTTCTTATGTGATGTTAAGACAAGTATTTTTGAGTCTGAATAATTTCCATCACCAGTATATGGATGACTTGATGTATGGTGTAGTGTAAACGTAACCAACGGGCTCATTTTAATATATACTTATATACGCCACGGGCCGGATTCGAACCCTGGCTTTGGGTTTGATTCCGACCCTTGATGTAGATATATTCCCTCAAAGGCCCAGTCCTCTGTTCTTAACGCTACCTCGCTAACGCGGGAAATGGCGAATAGTATGAAAGAAAAAGAAAGATATATATATATATATATATATTTGTCTTTCTATCGTCATAGGCCCATAAAGTGAAAAAAAACCTATGACTGTCAAGCCATTGTACTCACAGCCCCAGATACCTATAATTTACACCCCATCTTCTTATCATTAAAAAAACAAAGATCCTCTTCTTCTTTAAAGCGCTGCATTTAAAACTATATCTTCCAGTTAGCGATTACCAGCTAACGGGTCCTGTACAGCGCCCTCCGGTGATGGCACCGTGCAAACCGAAGCTGGTAGATGGTGTCGCTGCTTTGCATAGTCTGTGACGACAGTGCGGGCGGGCGACTCACTCCACGACCAGCGCCACGTTAGATGATTGCTCAACCTCCCACCTTATATGACCTACCTGCATTATGATGAGCCACCAGAGCAGTCAGAGACAACTAGAGATGGTGTCTTTTTGTGATCCTGAAGTAGCATAACAATCCCCTCTAGATCACCATCGAAAAAAGGATGGTATTTATGTAGGGATCTGGCGAAGGCTTTAGAGTCTACACCAAACTGTGTCTGGGTTCCATGACACACTGGTATTCCCTCCCTCCGGGCTGCCACGGACGAACTGAACATAACAGTTGCATATATTATGAATATTTGAATTTGATTCAGGTATCGCCCTCTCCAGTGTCGGGATTATTTCACTGAAAATATTTGGAGCAAATAGGAAATATGTCACTGACACTCAGAGAGAGAGAGAGAGAGAAAGAGAGAGAGAGAGAGAGAGAGAGAGAGAGAGAGAGAGAGAGAGAGAGAGAGAGAGAGAGAGAGAGAGAGAGAGGGAGGGGAAATTTCCTGGCATGAAAAGTTGTGACTGGTTTTAGATGCGAGAGGTCCTGGTGTGAGGCACATAAACACACAGTATTTGACGTGGTATCAGCACAGGAGTTTGACTGGCGATGATTATCACAACCTCTGACACCCTCAAGAGTGTATTACCCATGTACCAGTTTCTGCACTCTTCACGTGCGGCGCTATTCCCAGTAGCAGGGAAATGTAGATTCCTTTGGAGTGAAAAGATCTCAGGAGAGACTTTACAGCCCCGCTGAAGGTGACTTTTCACTGGCGGCCATAACCTCTAGCGGGCGGAGTAAGGTAACACCAGTCCTCATCAGTCTCATTGTAAATCAAGTTATGAGGTGAGGGCCATGGCCTCACTCACTCTTTTAGGGTGAGTGAGGCCATGGTTCTCCCTCATAACAGACCCCCTGACGTTTCTGACCCTAAAACCTGGTTGTATTGGATACGTTAAGTTATGTATCGATTTCACTTGAGATTCAATCCTGTAGACATTACCGTTGTTCGTTCTAATTTTGCGTCTGCGAGGCGATCCCTGTATCGTAAAATGTTACGCAATTCGACAATGGTATTAGAATCCAGAGTGTGTGGACAGGAATAAACTGCCAAGTTATGGAAAATATGTCCCGAGTTTTCTGTTTCCAAATCTAAGTTCGGGAATATTTCAGTTTCTTGTCAGTGGCAACACGCGTGACTTTATATGTTCAAGACCCGACTTAGATTATTGAACGAAGTCTTGTAAATGTTTTACTTGGGAAGAACTGAAAAAAGTCTCAGATGCAATGCCTCTGGTACTCTATGGCAAACGTATCGCGTGGCAGAGGCTGGGCTGTGGGATATATATATATATATATTTTTTTTTTATAACTGACGCTGAGGGATTTAAGGCCGTGGTGAGGAGGGGCGGGTGGAGGAAGGGACGGGCTTGAGTGTCCTCTACATCGCAAGAGACAGACGCAGCGAGGGAGGCTACCGACACACCTTCAGCAGACCTCCCTCCTATTGTTTACACCGATCTTGCCCTATAATGTTCCTTGTCTACAGTGACGCTCTTCGTATAACTGTTCTACAGATACGCTCACAGCACAGGATATTTTACGCATGGCGACCCTCTCGTATTTCGTGACCGTTGATCATACGACCTTTTGCTTCAGTTTCTAGCCATCCAGTCCTGCCCGAGGCAGCGGTGAGGGGAGAGAAACCGTCCAGCCTCCACCTTGATACACCACCTGGTAAACAGAGGTGTAGCCTCACTCTACACACTCGTTAAGTGACAGAAAGTCTAAGTTGTGAGTCGTGTCTCTGGTTTTCAAACTGAGGCGTTCGTACAGGAGGGTGTGTGGTCGTGGGGTCGGAGAGAATCAGATGTTAGATCCTGGCCCTTTGTCGTTGATTTAAAAGGATCAGGTACTACGTTGTTAAGCGTTGGTGTGATTTCATTCGGTGTCGGGTCGTGTAGACTTGTGTTGTTGTCGTGGGTGTTTGGCTGTGATGTGCTGGTGGTAACGATGGTGTGTGGGGGGGGGGTCGTCGTTGTCGGCCTCAGATGTGGCAGTTTTATATTTGCTGTTGTTGTTATCGGTGATGATTTGTGTGTATGTGTGTGTGTGTGTGTGTGTGTGTGTGTGTGTGTGTGTGTGTGTGTGTGTGTGTGTGTGTTGTGAGAACCTGAGTGAGAAAAAAGGTTGAGGGGGAGGGACGCCGGTGATGTGAGGTCGGAAGGTGAAAAGCCAAGGAGGAGGAGGTGGTGTGTGTGTGTGTGTGCCTACCCCCCCCCCCCTACCCTCCCCTCCCCTCTCCCCGAACAGGGTCATTAGGTGAGAGTGGAGAGACAAGGTGATTATCGGCCAGGGGGCGGGGGAGGGAGTGGGGGGGGGGGGGGATGGAGAGAGTCCTAACACCGTACAGCCATTGTCACCTTAAATCATCTCCAGGTTTCTCATTTCCCCTTTACTTTTTTCACCTCACTCCCCTCCCCCCCCACCTCCCTCCTCCTTCCCCTTTATCCAGTCTTTTCTCCTCCCCTTCCCCTTTCCCCCCCACATCCTTTACTCCAATATCTACTGGGTGTCCCTCTCATTCTCATGGCTCTCTCTCTCTCTCTCTCTCTCTCTCTCTCTCTCTCTCTCTCTCTCTCTCTCTCTCTCTCTCTCTCTCTCTCTCTCTCTCTCTCATCATTTACCTACATAATTCCATCTTCCCTCTTCCTCCCCTCCCTATTATCTCCCTAACTTCCCGTCTCCTGCAATCTCTCCCTTAGCCAACTCCCTCCCCTCCCCCCTTATTATCTCACCTTCCCTTATTATGTACATCACTAACACCCACTTTTCACTTTGGCAACGACGCTCACTTTCTCTCTCACTGTCTCTGTCCATCTCTCTGTATCTCTCCAGCGCCATATGCTCCCCTCCTCCCCCTCCCCTCACTTCCCTGTCTGTGTTGGCCTCTTCCTCTCACACCGTTGGCTCTGCGTTAACTTTCCTGTCACTTCCCTCATTGATACTGGCACTTCCTTCATTCATACTGGCACTCCCGTCATTGTTCCTGGCTTTTCCTTCAATGTTTCTGTCACTTCCTTCGTTGTTTCGGCTACACACTTCGTTGTTTTTGGCACTTCCCCTCATTGTTCCTGGCTCTTCCCTCATTGTTCCTGGCGCTCCCTTCATTGTTCCTGGCTCTCCCCTCATTGTTCCTGGCTCTCCCCTCATTGTTCCTGGCTCTCCCCTCATTGTTCCTGGCACTCCCCTCATTGTTCCTGGCTCTCCCCTCATTGTTCCTGGCTCTCCCTTCATTGTTCCTGGCTCTCCCCTCATTGTTCCTGGAACTCAACTAACTGTTCTTGGCACTTCCTTCGCCGACTGTCATTCTCCCTACTTCCTTGGTCGTGTTTTCGCTTTCCTGACACTCTCATCGTTGCTCTGGCACTCCACTTACTGTCTTGCCCCTTTCCCTCTCATCTCCCGCTCTTTAGCTCACTGTCTCACTCCCTCCCATCACACTCCTGACACTGCCCTCACTGTCGTACCCCTTCTCTCAGTCCCAGCGGCGTTCAACTCACTGCCCAGCTCCTCCCGTCACTCTTCCGGCCCTGTTATCACTGTCCTGTCCCCTCCTCTCACTCTCCCGGCCTTCAACTCACTGTTCAGCACCTCCTCTCACTCTCCCAACCCTGTCTTCACTGATCGGACCCTCCTCTCACTTTCCTGGCACTGCCCTCACTGCCCTGTCCCCTTTTCTCACTCTCCCAGCCTTCAACTCACTGTCCAGCTGTTCTTCTCGCTCTCCCGGCCCTCCTCTCGCAGTTCTGCCCCTCCTCTCTCTCCCTCAGCCCTTCTCTGTCTTCCCCCTCCCCTCCCCTTACTCTCCTCCCCCGACCCCTCCCTCACTTCCACGGCTCTCCCCTCACTTCCCCTCCCCTCCCCTCCCAACTCTGCCAAACACCTCTCCCCTCTCTCTCCCTTGTGTATTCACCACCCTCTAATTGAGTCGTATTCTGTAGCTTTGCTCAAGTACCAACAAGGTGTCAAAAGAACCTAATTGTGGTCCCTCCTCTACACGGGGACGCTGAGTGGTGGTGGTGTGGTGGTGGTGTGGTGGTAGTGTGGTGGTGGTGGTGGTGGTGTGGTGGTGGCGTGGCTTTGGAGGTAGAGAGGTGATGCAGTGGTTATAACAGTGGTAGTGTTGGTGTTCGTGATGTTCTGATGATGAGCTTGCAGTTGTGGTGGTGGTGGTGATTGAGTGATGCTGTGGTGATTGAGTGATGCTGTGGTGATTGAGTGATGCTGTGGTGATTGAGTGATGCTGTGGTGATTGAGTGATGCTGTGGTAATACCGGTGTTAGTAGCTGCGGTGCGGTGATGGTGGTGGTATGGTGGCCGTGGTGGTGGTATAGGATTGATGATGGTGAAGTGTCAGCGGTAGCGATGATGATGCGGTGGTGGCTGTTAAGGTGGTGGGTGTATGGTTGTTATGATGATTAAAGTTTTGCGAAAACGCCACGAGCACAGGGCACGAGAGGGGAGTCTGGAGTCTGATGATCCCAGAGCGTTTGAACGTGACTCACACGGACCCGTAACTTGAAGGAGGAAACAGAGCTGCTGCTGAAAAGGAAAGAAGAAAGCTACTAAACAGTAACACTGGCATCGCGTGGCATCAAGAGTTTCGAGTGTTACGGTGTGATTTGAGGGACATCTTGGGATCAGATACTGTACAAAAGCCAATGTAACATAGTTCAAGGAGTGGGAAGATCATGTGCCTCTCTCACTTGTTTAATCACTACGATAAGATTGTCGAAGCGCTGAAGATGATATGAAATGTTGATGTTGTACACCCGCATTCCGCTAAAGCCCTTTGACAAATTCGACTGTGGTGTTTTGGTTCGCATCAAGGTTGAGGTGGGAATAACTGGAAAGGTGGATATATAACATATATAGGCAGATATAGTTGCATATATAGATGGATATATAACTTATATATGTAACCGGAACAGTTGGTTGTGAATCAGGATATATTCAGTGTCTCTTCAGTGAAAAGCTCAGTTCTGTAAGGATCTCTCCTTCCACCTCTCCTGTTTCTCAATCTCATGACACAGACGCATACACAACCCAGCGTCCATATCAACGTTTACGGATGATCTTACGTTTAGATATCTCACTCATACGAGACACTGAGAAACAAGAGTCACACCAGTCATGTCATCGGATAGGCCATTGATGATAGCAAATGTCTTGATTGTGGCTAAAGCTGGGACAGCTCCGTCCATTATGGAGGAAGCGAAGAAACGGAAATAGAAAAAGAAGAGAACAAACTACCAGACAAAAACGAAAATCATAATGTCTCGTTTTGCGACTCTACGTAGCTTCAGCAGACATAAACAGAGCAACATTCGCCATCCTCCCAGCACATGGCAGGCTGGATACTACGAACCTTTAAGACAAGACAAGTGGGTTGACGTGGGAAGTGGTGGTTTTGGCTGTAGGTGTGGTTGCGTTTGGTTGTTTCTGGCCATGCTGTTGGGTAGCCCGGATGCTCCCCATGCATCCGTCTGACACCAAGGTCGTCCATCAGCTCCATGACTTTGGAAAGGACAAGAGTGTCAGCTGGTTCACTAATGCTCATGGCTTGAGGCTAAAACACGAACAGACGAAGGTCACGTGGCTACGATTCAAGGACAAGTGATGTGGTGAGGGTGAGCGCCTTGCTGGAGCACAGTGTGGTTATTGTGGGTGATGATGATGATGTGGTATAGGCGGAGATGTGGCGGTATACTTAGTTGTGATGGAGATTGTAGTGATGGTGGTTGTGATGGAGATTTGTAATGAGGGCTGTGATGGAGAGTGTAATGGTGGTTGTGTTGGAGCTTGTGTTGGAGGTGGGTAGCTGCGGTACACCTGTTGTTGGCAATAAGGATTTTGTTGGTGATGGCGGTGGTGTTGGTGGTGGTGACGGCCCTGGGTAGGAGGAGTTGGTGATGGGGGAAGGCTGAGGATCAGTGCTGCCTCGCTTGCGATGGTTTTGATCGTTGGCTTTCATCATTGAGGAAAAAGGAAGATGTAATGATGGAAAACTAATGATAGTCTTTTGAAATCATTTGTGGTGACGGAGAGTGTGGTGGTGATGATGGTGAAGGTGTGGTGGTGGTGGCATAGTATGGTGATGGTGAGTGTGTGTGATGACGGTGACTTGGTGATGGTGACGGTGTTGTGGCGATGACGTCGTAATGGTGACGATAATGTGATGGTGTGACACGGTGATGGTGGCGGTGTGGTGGTGGTGACATGGTGTGACGATGGTGACAATACGGTGATGGTGACACTGTGGTGATGGTAGCATAGTACAGTGAACCTCTACAGTGCCAGGAACATAATGTTGATAGAGACGTGATATAGTGAGAGTGGCAGTATATAGTGAAGGTGATGTGATGTGAGGAGAGCGCTATAGTGTGACAATATAGACTGCATATAGTGAGGACGAAATTATGCTGTTAGTAACCGTATTTTATTGCTAACGTTGTGTTAATAATGTTAATGTTGTATCGGTAACATTGTATTTTGATAACAATACCCTGTTGTGTTTGTAACATTATTGTTGTGCTGGTAGCATTGTGTTATGATGGTGACAGTGTGTTAGGCAGCCCCCATCCTAGTATGAGTGTCGTGGTGTTGTAGTAGTGATGACAGTGTTGCAATAGTGACACTGTGTAACACTGTTGAACATGAGGCTATGAGGATGTGTTGTGGTGGTGTGGTGATGATGGTGTTGTGGTTAGTGCGTGATGAGGGTGACAGTGTGGTGGTGGTGGTGGTCGTAGTGGTGGGGAGTGTGTGTGTTGGTGTGGTAGAGATGACCTCGTCTGGTGGTGGTGGTGGTGTTGGTAGTTGTATCATGGTGTGGTAGAGGTGACCTAGTGTTGGTGGTGATTGTGGTGGTGGTGAGTGTGTGGTGGTGTGGTAGAGGTGACTTAGTGTTGGTGGTGGTGATGGTAGTTATATCATGATGTGGTCGAGGTGACCTAGTGTTGGTGGTGGGGAGTGTGTGGTGGTATGGTAGAGGTGACCTAGAGTGTGCCACCCCATGAGGGAGAGAGAGAGAGAGAGAGAGAGAGAGAGAGAGAGAGAGAGAGAGAGAGAGAGAGAGAGAGAGAGAGAGAGACCCAAGATGAAAGCCGTCTCTCCCCAGGTTCACACGGGGATCCGACGCTCCCCCAGCAAAAATAGACACACAGCCCCACAACTGGAAAAGCCCTCATCAGGCCCCATCCTACTGTGAGAGGGGAGAGAGGGGATGACGGAAAGGGATGGGTGAGAGAGGGTGGGAGTCCAGGAGAGAGGAGAGAGAGAGAGAGGGAGAGAGGGAGGGATCTCAAAGGGCCCTAATTGCGCCTCTCCTACGAGGGGGAAAAGGTGAGCGAGGCTCGCTTAAAGGTGTGATGGAATGGATGGCGCTACGGGAATTTTATATATCCCCTCTTCATATTACGGCGCACACTTAATATTCACGGTCCAGGGCCGTATTCATTACCACATCTCGATACTGAGTTCGGCCACGCGAGGGAGCACCTCCTTCCTTCCCTC